>NC_089787.1:33233123-33325623 GCF_040412425.1 Macrobrachium rosenbergii | reverse complement strand
TATGTTCGGGTTAATTGGAAGCTTGCGGTAGTGAGTTATTTTGTCACCTTTCTATCATGGTATTTTACTTTATTCATGAATTGTAAATTGGCCACTTTAATTAGGATATATATATATGTATATATATATATATATATATATATATATATATATATATATATATATATAATATAATATATATATAATATAGTATATAGTATATTATATATATACTGTATATATGTGTATATATATATTGTATATATATTATGTATGTATATATATATATATATATATATATATATATATATATATATATATATATATATATAAAAATATATTATATAATGTAATACGACATATTTCAATCAATATATAAAATGATTATATTATACAGTATATATATATATATATATATATATATATATATATATATATATATAATGTAATACGTCACGTTTTCAATAAAAATGATTCATGTCTGCACTACGACAACCATAAAAAAGCTGCATTTTAACATTTATTTTTGTATGGGAAAAAGTAATATAAAACCTTGACTACCTCTGCCATTGTAATTACATTTCTTTTATAATTCCGTTACATATTATAGAGGCTGGTATGACGCTAATTAATTAATTTGACGGCTCTATTGTATTTGTGAGGCGTCAAAGGGACAGTGCTAATTTTTGACAGTTGGGCTTGTCATTGTATCCTGGATTAGTTTTCGTGTCTATAGACAAGTTCGATATGAGATGGATCATACGTGGTGTACTTTAACAAGATTTGGTCCTGATTTCAATGCAATAAGATATTCTTTGGTTGGATGACACGCTTTGGGGCGCTTAATAGCATGCTATCAACTCAAAGAATTGTTTTGCCCTGAACTTGCACAGCAGTTATAAAACGTTGCTAAATTTCTGTTTACCGTTTGCTGGGTCTACCGGTAAACTTGATGACCACTCTGTGCCCTCAAGAGAGAATGAAGCCCGAGCTGAGACCTCGTATTCTGTTAGTGGTTCTTTGTTGGTAGGGTATGGCCATACCAGTTTGCTCTGAGGCCACCAGTGTAAGGAAATTCGTTCACGAAATGCAGATAAATTGCTGACTTTATTAGTGTTGTTTTAGATTAAACTGGCATTATGCCAGCACGGGCTTTTGCTCATAGAACAGCCTGTAATAATTTATTGGTGGGTTGTGACCCGTTCAAATACGGTCTGTGGGCCAAGCAGTAGTTACAAGAGTTCTGTTGCCACCTTGGTTTAAAGGCCGCATTGTGTTGTATTGGTATGTGGCTGTGAGAGTGTTCTGTGAGACCCTGCTGAACTTGGCTGCTAAACCTGGGTTCGGCAGCAAAGCTGGGAGGCTTACAATCAGATTAAAACTGTAAACACTGTTGAGTGGGTATCGTTTCACGAATGGTAGATGTATTGATGTATTTATAATGAAACCTCATGAAAGATTCATATCAAGAAGAGGTATGATTTATTTAAAGCATACTAGACATACAGAGTGGTCAGGGTCTCACAGATGTACAACCTAATGATTCATAATTGATTTCCATATTTTTTGATGTACATTTCACGACTACATTTTGTTTTTATTTCTTTTTAAACTTAATAACAGAATAATGTTACACTTATGCATGCCCAATAATTTTCCTTCAATTTAGTGTTATATTAGATATAGACATTTTCTCCTGCACAATTACGCAGTCATAAATGCGTTTCTAGCCCAATGACTGCGTAATTCAATATATACTTTTCAAATGATGCAGAATGAAATAGCAGGCTATAATTAAGGGCAGCAATTATCAATGTCCGTATTGCTCAACTTATGCGCTTTTGTTGGAAAATCAAATAGGAAGCTGTTAATTATATATGTTACTGGAGATTTGGAATATGATAAAATTTCTTAATTGTGCCCCATTTAGAAGTCTTTGTGCTCCTTGTTCGAGGCCATACACTGAGTGGCATGATTAAAAATTCTTATTATAGTGTTTTTTTTATAATATTAATGATTATTATATTTATATATACACATATATATACACAAATAGACGCACACACACACACACACACACTATATATGTTAATTTGTGATGTCTGAATCATGATTCTTTAGTTCCTTCTCCAGTCACATTGGTAATGCTGCACACCGCATTACCAAGTCACAAAACTGCATTACTGTATAAGGATTCTTGCAAATCCACTATGAGATTTAGTGTCATTTATATATGAGTAATTTTTATATTCCTCGGGAATAACTTACACTCAAGGTGATTTATAACTGACAGGTGCTTCGTCACCAGTTGGATTCGAACCACTGTTGGGTTTAGAAACGATGGACAGTGACTGTCACTCGTGAATTAGTGACAAAAATGCACAATTAGCCACATGTAACGTACTTACCAATTGGCTATCATGGAGGAGGAGGGTTGATATCAATTTTAAGTACAAAATCCATATTCCACAGGCATATGTACTCAGAGTCGATATCAGCTTATATACCTCTCTTGATGGCTCAGTGGTCAAAGTCACTGTGAATCGTTATTTCTAAACCATGCAACAGCTCGAATCTCTCTGGTCTCAAAGGACTTATCAGTTATAATTCGCCTTGGGTATAAGATATTCTTGAGGTATGATGCACTGGATATTGAACGTTATTTGTCTCTTAATAATTTTGAATGCGCATGTGTTTATATATATATATATATATATATATATATATGGTGAACTGGATATTGAACGATATTTGTGTTAAGAATTTTGAATGTGTATGTATGTATGTATATATATATATATATATATATATATATATATATATATATGTATATGAATATATATATATATATATATTGAATATATTTATGTTAAGAATTTTGAATGTATATATGTATGTATATATATATTTATATATATATATATATATATATATATATATATATATATATATGTATATGAATATATATATATATATATATATATATATATATATATATATATATATATATATTTATATATATATATATATATATATATATATATATATATATATATATATATATATATATATATATACATATATATATATATATATATATATATATATATATATATATATATATATATATATATATGTAAATATATTATTTACTTATTGTGTGTAGGAAGGAAACTTGCAGTAACAAGAATACTCCAATTTTTTTTTTATATTTCCATATTTTGCATGAATTTTATGCTCGCTGAAGCTGGCCCATTATTTGGGCAATTCTGTAAATCAGAAGTAATTTACACATGTAAAGTAACGAGCTTTGGGTAAAATATCATAAAATTCAGAACTCACTCCATGGAAAGTAACTACATTATAATATGCATATCCATTAACACGTATTTTAGAAGTTATTATGAAATTGCTCATTTGATAATTAAAACTCTTGTGATTGTAGTGGCACCTTACTAAAGTAATTTTCAAGCATTGTAGGACTCAAACTATGTTAAATCTTTTGCGCAATTTGAATACTGTAGTTAATGTAATTGAGGAGTTTCATCAGTGCATTTTACAAGCCGGAAGTTAATTACGAGGATTTTATTCAGTGAAAGTAATTTATTATATGTCACTTCCACAAATGTGTATTTCTGTATCTAAAGCTCCACACTTACTACATGTCAGACAAAATTGTGAATTATTCACACACTGCACAGCATTTAGTTATCCAGAACAGAATTGTATTGCGTTGAATTATGCTGTAGGGTCATAAATCAGTCTTTAGCACTGAGTTTTACCATTTTAGTTTTCTGTAAAAGAAAACTATTGTGCCGGCTTTTGTCTGTCCGTCCGCACTTTTTCCTGTCCACACTTTTTTCTGTCCGCACTTTTTCTCTCCGCTCTCAGATCTTAAAAACTACTAAGGGTAGAGGGCTGCGAATTGATATATTAGTCATCCACCCTCCAATCATCAATCAGTAGGTTTTGTTTTATTCAAGGTTAAAGTAAGCCATAATCGTGCTTCTGGCAACGGTATGGGATAGGCCACCAAAGGGCCGTGGTTGAAGTTTCATGGATCGCGGTTCATAGCAGCATTATACCGAGACCACCGAAAGATAGATCTATTTTCGGTGGCCTTGGTTATACGCTGTACAGAAAACTCGATTGCGCCGAAGAAACTTCGGCACATATTTTACTTGTTTTCGTATTGCTAACATACCTTAGGTGTCAGTAGTCACTGATAGATTGCAATTTAAGGAGATAAGTTAAATCAGTTAGTTTCATAGAAGACTTTACGGCCACATCGTCAGTTCTGTCCAGCATCGTCAGTGAAAACAGATGTCTTATTAATGAATGACAGCAGCTTCCTTCACAGTATTTGGATGAAAATGATGGGCATGTCACTTGGACCCCGACATTATGTTTAGCATGTAACCATCTCCCGAAATTGGAACTTTGAAAAACAGGTTTCTGTCTTGATGTAAGAGTGCGTCAAATTATGGAGATAATTGTGTAACTCAGGGCAGAGATTTCATAAGAAAAAAAGATGCTTAATTCTGAAGCTCTTGATAATTTCTGATGATGAATATGTAGTCATTAAACCCAGCGTATATTCTATGTATGAAGTGGTTATAAAAGACACAGCCTTCACGTACACTTATAATTATGTTAACGAACAGGGTTGCAAGAGGTGATTCTACTGCTGCACCATCTGTGTCAAAAAATGGTTCCTATTTTACAAGAGAAGAGCCGTCATTTAAAGCGTGATATATTGTTAGCACTGCACTTAAAACCGGTAAGCTTTATGAGGACTTCTGCCCTCATCGTCAGAGGCAATGAAATTAGATCAAAATGTCACAGAAAGAGATTATATATAATGTCAGGTTTTGCTTGATACACTGACAACTTGGCCATTCTGATATGTTTTGTTTGCTGGTCATTAAAAAAAGTTAAGTATACCTTAGTTTAGCCAGACCACTGAGCTGATTAACAGCTCTCCCAGGGCTGGCCCGAAGGATTAGACTTATTTTACGTGGCTAAGAACCAATTGGTTACCTAACAACGGGACCTACAGCTTATTGTGGAATCCGAACCACATTATAGCGAGAAATGAACTTCTATCGCCAGAAATAAATTTCTCTAATTCTCCATTGGCAGGCCGGAGACTCGAACTCGGGCCTGGCAGAGTGCTAGCCGAGAACTCTACCGACTCGTCCAACGAGGAACTGTTTACTGGTCGTGTCAGGGTGATTAGGAGTATTAACTTTCCTAACGAATAGAAAGAGTTCATTTATTTAGAATATCAACGGACTTTTCTCCAGCTACTGTTGGTATCGAGCTAGTAATGTACTTGATATTTATGCGGTGCATTAGAATGGAAAGCCATCAGCACTTCCTAGGACAACAGTGTCTTGGTAATACCTTGTATTACGAAGGTGGGAGCAGTTGATCCCAACTGACTGAAATGTACTTGGGGTTCATCAGGTTAATTTTAATAGACTCACCTGCTTACAAGGTTTATCTAAGATTCAGCAGTTAAAATGAGGAATGAGGTAGAGAAGTCTGAGTAGTTTCTTTCACCGAGGCCATTTTGTATTATTAGAAGTAAGTTACTTAACACACACACACACACACACACACACACACACACACACACACACATATATATATATATATATATATATACATATATAAATATATATATATTATATTATATATATTTTTTATATATGCATACATTTATATATATTATGTAATATATACAGTATATATATGTATATATATTATATATATATATATATATATATATATATATATATATATATATAGATATATATATATATATATATATATATATATATATATATATATATATATATATATATATATATTATAGATATGTGTGTATTAAGTAACTTAGTTCCAATAATACAGGCTGGCCTCGGTGAAAGAAACTACTCAGACTTCTCTACCTCATTCCTCTTTTAACTGCTGAATCTTAGATAAACCCTACGTGCAGGTATGTCTATTAAAATGAACCTGATGAACCCCAAGTGCATGTCAGTCAGTTGAGCCCACCTTCTCCCACCTTCGTAATAGAAGGTATTACCTAGACATTGTTGTCCCAGGAAGTGCTGATGGCTTTCCATTCTAATGCACCGCATAAATGCCAAGTGCCTTACTAGTGCTGTAATATGCGCATTATTACATTTCACACCGGCGCAGTTCATTGGCTGCCCAAGTGCGGTCAATAATTGTTCACCCCACAGAAGGGAATACGAACTCATCATTCCTATCACGGAATGGAGATTCACTGACCCGTCTGAGTTAAATGAAAGCAAAGTATTACTGTTCTTAGACGTCGTGGCATTTCTCTCCTGCAGCGTGAACGTCGAATATTGTTATCCTTCAGTGGAAGCAGTGTTGGGTTTCTCTCGATGCAGCTCTTGACTGCAGGGGCTGCAAAGGGGTGACATTTGAAATGCATTGGAAGCGATGCATCGGAACGAGCCGTGAGGATCATGGTATTCCCAAGCAATCCATAAGATAGCATATTCATGGAAGTGTGTGTCTTGAAAATCACTAGTACTTTTCTCCCTCGCAATTGCGAGGGTGAACATGGGAATGACTTCTCTTCGTATTTATGGAGCCAGAATCTTTTAAGGGAAATGCTTATTGATATGTATGTGTTTGTATATACATGTATATACAATGCATAAATATTTATGTTATATATATGGTTTTAGTATATATATACAGTATATATATATATATATATATATATATATATATATATATATATATATATATATTTACATAACGTATAATTTATGTAATGTATTAATATTTATACATGTATATATACATATACTCGTACGTATACATATGTGTGTTTGCGTATGTGGGTGAGTTTGTGTTTATATCTATCTATCTGTTTATCTCTCTATCTATATCTGTCTCTCTCTCTCTCTCTCTCTCTCTCTCTCTCTCTCTCTCTCTCTATATATATATATATATATATATATATATATATATATATATATATATATATATATATATATATATATATATATATATATATATATATACTTTAAATGACGGAGGCTTTTGAAGCATAAATATGGAACTAAATGTATGAATAGTGACTGGTTCCTTCCAACCCACTTATACATCTCCAGGACGTCTACTTAAAAAATCTAATACTCATAATTGTTAGATTATTAATCATCATCGTCACTCATAGCAGTGGACAGGTTTAATTAACTGACACCTTCTACTTATTAAAGATAGGTAGACTAACAGATAAATATACTGAGAGAGAGAGAGAGAGAGAGAGAGAGAGAGAGAGAGAGAGAGAGAGAGCGAATAGGAGTGGTTTTGTTTAGGGGTGAGTTAGCAGGGGGAGGTGGGTGAAATCTAACTTTATACAGATCGTCAGAAATTTAAAGTTCTGAGGTCTTATTTTCGTTTTTCATAACATCTAAATGTATTATGAGGTTCGTGGAAAAACATTTACTCCCATTGTCCTGCTCTGGAGGTTCTAAATATGATTTATTTGTTTATTACGGAGTCTCGTCTCGTGCGACATATTTTTATATAGTTTTCCAGAAGGCGTAAATTTCGAGTTTTTCTTTCGCTTATTTTTTCCCTTCAGTGTTTCCAGAACCTTTGCATTTTTGATAACTTATCGTCTGAAGGAAGGTATATTTGGGGAAGCTATAAAACTTGTATTTTGCAGAAAATGTTTCCATAAAACGACAGGAATAATAGATCTATCTTTTATATTTTTTGAAGTTTACTGTGACAGATCAGGAAATGTAATGGTTTGCAAGCACAGAATTGACGAGATGTGTGCCCAGTGTGAATATTTTGAATACGTTGACTAGTGGCTTTGTAACCTTGGAAAATTTTTGATATTGCTGTAGAATTTTCATATGATTGAATGTATCACTAGGAAAGGAAAAAAGGAAATGAAAAAATTCTCTTGAAGATACAGCTGATCGTCCCTGTGCCTGGGCAAGAAGAAACGAAATTCCGAACTTGAGAAACAGTGAAGAAATGAGGTTATGTTACCCTAGCATTGCCCCCGTTAAGGGGTAGTGCCGTCAGTGCACCTCACGCGGTGCACTGTAGGCATTACTTAAGGTTCTTTGCAGCGTGCCTTCGGCCCCTAGCTGCAGCCCCTTTCGTTCCTTTTACAGTACCTCCTTTCATATTCTCTTTCTTCCATCTTACTTTCCACCCTCTCCTGACAATTAATTCTTAGTGTAACTGCGAGGTTTTCCTCCTGTTACACCTTTCAAACCTTTTACTGCCAATTTCGGTTTCAGCGCCGAATGACCTCATGGGTCCCAGTGCTTGGCCCTTGGCCTAAATTCTACATTCCTTCCTTCTTCCTTAATTAGTTGTATCCGTGGAAGGTCACAAGAACATATACATGATCGCATTTTGTATAAGAGTCCTTTACTCTAACCGTAAGAGGATAATCTTCAGCAAGAACCCTTTACTCATACGGTAAGAGAGAGTGTTTTGCATAAGAGCTCTTTACTGTAACCGTAAGAGTGAGTGTGTTTTGTATACAAACTTCTCACTCGTGCGGTAAGCGGAACGCAAAGGATACCATGCCGAGAGAAAGCTTAATGCGTACTGGAATAAGGTGAAGGATTAAGTTTCAGATATGCATCTTTAGATACTTGCATATTTTTCATTTTAGCATAACCTCCA
This sequence comes from Macrobrachium rosenbergii, assembly GCF_040412425.1. Classification (NCBI taxonomy): domain Eukaryota; kingdom Metazoa; phylum Arthropoda; class Malacostraca; order Decapoda; family Palaemonidae; genus Macrobrachium; species Macrobrachium rosenbergii. Next base: position 33,316,935 of record NC_089787.1, on the reverse strand, counting down.
TCATGGATAATATGAGTGCATTTATTCTTGAAAAAATAAAGCGGGGATGAAAGTGACTATTAAATTGGGGAGAGAGAGAGAGAGAGAGAGAGAGAGAGAGAGAGAGAGAGAGAGAGAGAGAGAGAGAGAGTATTCGTAGAATGTTGCCTCAGATCGGGGGTGGGGGGTTACGTCGAAGAGAAATAGTGAGAAAGTTTTAATAAACTCCTCTAACTTACACCTGCAAGCTGTTAAGTCAATTTTCTCAAAGAAATAATTAATACTTTTGGTCAAAAAATTTTCTTCAGCAAAGTTCGGTGTAAGCACTTCTTAGGGGTTGACACAACTTTCCATTGTTTACTCTGCCAAGGGAAACCTAATTAAAGAGAAACTGATTTTGATGTGAACAAGTTTGCCGTATTTTGTTGGTAGTGTATTTCATAAAAATTAAAGAAATCTGTCATTCTTCCAGGTAAGATGCTGAATGGTTTTCAAAGTAGTTACAAACTAGATTGGCAAGTCTTTGTTCTAAATAACCAAGTTTTAACAATACGGAACAAAAATAACTTGTGTCATGTATAATTCACATGAATTTTGATTAATTTTATTTGTAGATGAATTTTTTAGCGAATATAAGGCATACAGCGTTATTTACTGAACCGGACACATTTTGCTAACCCAGCAACGTATCTTGTTAGGTTTAACTGAATTCCAAAACAGGCTGAATTTCTTAGTCCTGCCTTCCTTGCGCCAATCCGATGAGTTCTGTTGTGCCTGGGATGTCTGTCATTGTTGCACACTTAAGAATATGCTTAAGTTTGTGGATATTCCAAAATGTAGCGGAACGCAGTTTTCTGTGCATTTTCCCATTAGATATGTTGGTTATCCTCTCATGCTGATTCCCCATTAGATATGTTGGTTATCCTCATGCTGATTCCCCATTAGATATGTTGGTTATCCTTATGCTGATTCCCCATTAGATATGTTGGTTATCCTCGTGCTGATTCCCCATTAGATATGTTGGTTATCCTCATGCTGATTCCCCATTAGATATGTTGGTTATCCTCATGCTGATTCCCCATTAGATATGTTGGTTATCCTCGTGCTGATTCCCCATTAGATATGTTGGTTATCCTCATGCTGATTCCCCATTAGATATGTTGGTTATCCTCCTGATTCCCATTAGATATGTTGTTATCCTCGTGCTGATTCCCCATTAGATATGTTGGTTATCCTCATGCTGATTCCCCATTAGATATGTTGGTTATCCTCATGCTGATTCCCCATTAGATATGTTGGTTATCCTCATGCTGATTCCCCATTAGATATGTTGGTTATCCTCATGCTGATTCAGTTTCATGGTTTCCATTTTAAAAAGTTGGTTTTACTTGTTTGTTCATTATGCATAATTGCTTTCTTATCTCATTTTATCGCTTTTTTTATTGCTCCGATAACATTAAAGTTTATCAAATCGTCATCTCACAGTGAGAAAACAAAGTAGGATTCTTTCTAAAACAATATAAAACAGTCATTCGCTATGTTTATACTTTTTATCTCTTTTCAACAATTTACGTTTATAGATTATTGGTACAAATGTTCAGAGAACTAATGCGATCGAGTTGTTTTACTATTTAGAGTGTCTTCATGTACTGTCATAATTCCTATTCCTTGAGTCATGTTCGGAAAATCTTTTGTGAATTTACAGATTTGTTTCCCTATATTTCTGGAAATAGAGAATTGAAATATTTATCTGGATAATCGTGAAAACATAGTTTATTATAGGTGAAGTTCTCAGACGAAAGAAATACTATTTTGGTAAAAATATATATAAACGGTAGACATTGATGTGCTGCGCTGCCGATAGAAATAAAAAAAAGGAAAAGGACTTTATAATTTTAATAGTTTATGCGAAGTATCCGGTGAATCTTGGAGTAATTAACATAGGGGGCACCTCAGGAATAATTTCATTTTGATAAAGTGGCATTAAGTAATCCGGTCATTGAAAGGGATTTTCATTTAGATCATCGAAATTTCCCTCAATAGCTTATGGTGAATCAGCCATCGTTGTCTCGATCTTATTGTTTCACTGTATTTGGTACTTTACAGTCTTCGTGGCTTCTGTCTCTATTTACCTCTTGGTAGATCTGCTTAGATATAATAACTAAATGTAAAAATTATTGAAGGCACTATGAAAGATGCATGTAATTGAATACTGAAAATTTTGTCACTGCTTCATATTGTAATCATCGACAACGTTGTTCATTTATTTTCCCAAACCGTTACTATTAACATTCAGTGTAATCGGATATAATTATGAATGCCAAAAAATTTGACCTTCGTCCTTGGAAACAATGCCGGTATTACCAACAACGGGTGTAACTGTTTTTTTTCTTCCTGGTTGCTTTTAGCCATTAGTTAAAAGAATTATTTCATGTTAGTCAGGAAATCGATTAAGTCATTGCATGGTAATGCTGAACAGTGTTCTAGACCAGTTAGAAACTAAAAAAACGGAAGGTCTTACTGATAATTTATCACTGCTTATTGTTTTAAGATTAATTTTCATATTTTATTATGTTCTGGATAATTTTTTAGTTTCTCTGAGTCTTTTTTCTTATTTTATTATGTTCTGGATAATTTTTTTAGTTTCTCTGAGTCTTTTTTCTTATCTGGTATATCTACCGTTTACTTTTTTTACTATGTCTGAATATGAATCCACATGTGCTGTGCGAACAGTATTCGTTTTTTGCACCGCAAACATTTCCTCAAGTCAGTAAAAATGGACTCATACATCCTGTCTCCAGTTTCCCAGTTTACTTTCTCTCGATAGGTTTTTTTGTCTGGCAGATTCTGTTTCTTAATGCGAGGGGGAATGAATTCCCTTTATTGAGAAGGAGAAAATGTGAGGTATTGCTTTTAGATAACGAAATAATAATAGACTTTTGGTCTATGGCGTTACATGAATATATACCCGGACGATACATTTTCTGTTAAGACGTTGACCGAATTGGTTTGACAAGTGTTCTGTGTACTATGTGATGTATTCATACATACATAGATATGAATGTATTCTCATATGCACATAGAACGGGAGTAGATAAACATGTATGTATGTGCGCACACACTTTAGTACTCTCATATTAGTAAGGAAGCACAAAATATATGTAGTAATGTTAGCCTCAGTTAAAAGAAAATAGAAAAAACTCCCAGCAAAGCCGAAAATTAGGTTAGGCTATGTAAAATTCTGTCAGAACTGTCATTAACCTTCAGATGGATCCTTTTAATCTAATAGCCTAGATTCATCCAAAACTAGTGGAAAACTACGCGAAGGTTTGGGTTTGAATGATTAATTCTGTCTCGCTTTATGCTTACTGCAATTTTTAGTTGTAGAAAAAGGTTTGTTTTGAAGATGACGTTGCTGCTTATGAACTTTGGACTGAAGGAATTACCAAAGGTTCTTTGCAGCGTCCCTTCGGCCCCTAGCTGCAAACCCTTTCATCTTCCTTTTACTGTACCTCCACTCATATCTTTCTTCCATCTTGCTATCCATCCTTTGCTAACAGTTGTTTCATAGTGCAACTGCGAGGCTTTCCTCCTGTTACACCCTTCAGATCAACCTGCTCTCTATTTCCTTTTCAGCGCTGCATGACCTCATAGGTCCCAGTGCTTGGCCTTTGGCCCTAATTCCATATTCCATTCCATTATAAACTTTGGAGATTCAAATGACAATCCATTAGAGGTTATTTGTCCGTCAGATTTTTCTAAAATAAATTTTTCTTTAAAACAAAAAACAAACAAACGAGTCCATTCCTATAAGTTCCATTACTTTATTTTCCGTGATATATGTTTCTGAAGAAGTGAGTTCTTATTCCAGGTAAAGCATCTTAGGCACTTCTTCTGCTGGTGTTATGATTATAGTAAGAGAAAGGTTGGTTCCATGACTTGGATGATTTTCTATATTTTACTAAATTTTTCCGTCTTCGTTACTTGACGTGTAACCTTTTATATTGTAGTAAAAAATGTCCAGAATCCTTTTCATGAATTCGTTTTTATGTCTGTGACAGAAATACGAATTTCGAAATGATCTGATTCACGAATATATTTTGAATTGTAGAGGAGTAATAGGTGACCTTCATTCATTTTTTAGATGTACTGAAAAAATCGCTTCACATTTGTTAATGGAAGTCTGAATTTTAGCGTTTAAATGTACCAAGAGATAATTCTTGACTTTATTGAAATGATTTTTGTCCCCTTTTCCGCCAGACAATTCTGTTCCGAGTGATAACAGAAGAATAAATCAAAATCCCTTTTCCGTTTTGATAGAAAAGTCACAGCAGGTTGGTTCTTTGTGTAAGGATAATGATATGGGATTTCGATACCTGTGGAAATCTGTCCGTGTAGATGGTTATAGATATTGTTAGATATAATTAATAAAAGCTTTATAATTTTGCCAAGCACAATGGTTATGGATAAAAAGTGAAAAATAGGGATAAACTCTAGGTACTCAAACTCTTCATCTACACATGTTATCTGCCTTTACCTGGATAATGTTATTATATAAAAGTAGTCCTTATAATTTCTAAAGGAAAGGGGTACACACACGCACACATGCACACATATATATACATTACATATGCATATATATACATGTATATATTATATGTATGTATATATATATATATATGTGTGTGTGTGTGTGTGTATAACTGAATCACGAAAATATGGAAGATAATGAATTTATAAATAAAGACAAAATCCACGAAGGAAAGAGAAACAATGGAGTGCTGCAAGGCCTTTCGACTTCTAGTCCTTTACTTAGCAGAAGTCGAAAGACCTTGCAGCACTCCATTGTTTCTCTTCCCTTCGTGGATTTTGTCTTTATTTTTATATTATTATATTATATATATATATATATATATATATATATATATATATATATATATATATATATATATATATATATATAAAGAAATATTTAAGGAAATGCAACTACTGGGAATACCTTATTCGCTTGTTTACCTCGACACAAATGGAACGAAATTTTCGCTGCCTATGTTATGAAACTGCCCCGTAATAGAATTGTGACGCCCTTCCACAGGAACGCGTAACATGCTTAGTTTATTTTTTGCGGACTGAAACATGCGGCACGTCCGGAGGTGGTGAAAATGGAAGTAATGTCATTGTATTGCGGTAAAATAAAATTGTTTTGACAGTGGAGAGCTGAAACAACCTTCTGTGTAAGGGATCAAATGCAATTATAATTAGCGAAGGGTATGAATATTCAGTATGCTTTAACTTTTGTACGTCGCTGTTAAAATAAACTGAAGCATTTTGAAGGCAGGGGCAGTATTCTTGAAAATTTATACAGTATGTGTATACACACACACACACTGTATATAGACACATATATATATATATATATATATATATATATATATATATATATATATATATATATGTATGTATATATATATATATATATATATATATATATATATATATATATATATATATATATATATATATATATATATATATATATATAATGCATATATGTGTGTGTGTTTGTGTGTGTGAATGTGTATGTATACAAGCACAAAACATTTATTTTTATATTTACATTATATATATATATATATATATATATATATATATATATATATATATATATATATATATATATATATATATATATATACATACACACACACACACATATACAGTCCCAGTACCTCAGATGTTAGCGACTACTGACCAGCGAGAAATCAGAACTTGATCCCACGAGCAAGGAACATCTAATGACCGTTTTCCTGAAAAGTTCATTTTGTCCCTGTTGACTTTAGCAGGGAAGTAGTCCAGTAATAGGTTTCGCTCTGCATAATTAGTATATCTTATACAGGAATTTTGTTGTATGTAGAAGTATTTGCAATTGGATTTTTTTTCGATAGCTGAAATGCAAAAAAAAAAAAAAAAAAAAGGCCGTTCAATGTAAACATTTAATGAAACCTGCCTCTTTTTATTAATCATTTTTATTTTTCTCGATATTAGAAGTCGGCAGGAGCGTCATAGGTAAATAACATAACATAACTTATTGTTTAAGCTTGGAGGTTATGGGAATACTGAAGAAGTAAATGCAGAGTAGTATTTTGTTTGCTGCATTTTGCAAAATGAACCCTTTCAGGCTTTATTTTATATGTTTATAATTATTTAATTTCTAGGGTAATTTCATGTATGCGCAAATATTATTGTTCATAATGTAGAAATATGGATCTTAAACAGGTCAGATGCCAGTTAGTTCTTGCTGTAGTTTGTATAGAGTAAAGAGAGATTTAGATAATCTTAGTGAAAAAATATATAAGATAACACCATATCACAAATTAATGACGCGAATAATAGCAGTTATATAAACAACACTGAACGATGATTATCTTAAACTTAGTGACATAAATAACACTGAACGGTGACTATCTTAAACTTAGTGATATAAATGACACTGAACGATGATTATCTTAAACTTAGTGATATAAATAACACTGAACGATGATTGTCTTAAAACTTACAGTAGCGATATAAATAACACTGAACGATGATTATCTTAAACTTAGTGATATAAATAACACTGAACGATGGTTACCTTAAAACTTACAGTAGCGATATAAATAACACTGAACGATGATTATCTTAAACTTAGTGACATAAATAACACTGAACGATGACTATCTTAAACTTAGTGACATAAATAACCCTGAACGATGATTATCTTAAACTTAGTGATATAAATAACACTAAACGATGATTATCTTAAAACTTAGCGATGTAAATAACACTGAACGATGACTGTCTTAAACATAGTGACATAAATAACACTGAACGATGATTATCTTAAACTTAGTGACATAAATAAAACTGAACGATGATTATCTTAAACTTAGTGATATGAATAACACTGAACGATGGTTATATCACAACACTAAACGATGATTATCTTAAAACTTAGCGATGTAAATAACACTGAACGATGACTATCTTAAACTTAGTGACATAAATAACACTGAACGATGATTATCTCAAACTTAGTGACATAAATAACACTGAACGATGACTATCTTAAACTTAGTGACATAAATAACACTGAACGATGATTATCTTAAACGTAGTGACATAAATAACACTGCACGATGACTATCTTAAACTTAGTGACATAAATAACACTGAACGATGATTATCTTAAACTTAGTGACATAAATAACACTGCACGATGACTATCTTAAACTTAGTGACATAAATAACACTGAACGATGACTATCTTAAACGTAGTGACATAAATAACACTGCACGATGACTCTCTTAAACTTAGTGACATAAATAACACTGAACGATGATTATCTTAAACTTAGTGACATAAATAACACTGCACGATGACTCTCTTAAACTTAGTGACATAAATAACACTGAACGATGACTATCTTAAACTTAGTGACATAAATAACACTGAACGATGGTTGTCTTAAACTTAGTAATATAAACAACACTGAACGATGATTATCTTAAACTTAGTGATATAAACAACACTGAACGATGACTATCTTAAACTTAGTGACAACCTTAAACGTGGAAGCATCAACTTCCAAGATGTCACCAGGGAGACGGTGCCACAATTTTGCTCCAGGATGACGTAGAAAATATTCACATGGTGACGCTTTTAGGTCATAAATATTTCAGAGCATGTTTTGAATTTAAAAGGTAGCTACTCTATTGAATCCAAAAACATTTTTGGGAAGCTGGGAGGTGGGGAGGGACCTCTTAAGGCAAGGGAAAATTTCCTCAAGCTTCATTGTATACGTAGCGACAGGTTCAAGGAAGCGCATTAAACGAAGGTAAAAAGGTTTTTCGGAGTTAGTTACAAGGCTACACGTGTCTCTCTCTCTCTCTCTCTCTCTCTCTCTCTCTCTCTCTCTCTCTCTCTCTCTCTCTCTCTCTCTCCCAGCATTGTTGTTTAGTATCTTGATTTTCCAGACGGATTATTATTTGAACAATATTTTTAGAGGTACGCGAATGCATGAACATGACATACTGTATATATTCATTAAAATATTGCATATGTCATTGTTTACGTATTTACTTTAGCCCTGTTCCTCAAGCAGGTCACCAAATTTTACTAGTTCCATGTTTTTCATACTAAGAGAGGCGTAACTGTAGCGAGTTACTTTAAACGTTGTTTTCTGAACAAGATAAATCATTCCGCACACAATGAGCATAATAAATTCATTTCAGGGTAGAAAAGGTCTAAGGCATTCATTAATTGCTTAAGGTGCATAAGAATGGCCATGCGTTTAAAGTACAAGAAATTTCGCCGGAGGAAAGATTCCTTTTAGCAAACACGAGTTACATCAATATCCCTTGCTTATTAGCAAGTAGTGTGGATTTACGCATACATTCTTTAACAAAGCTTGGCCATGTGATTGGCAATCAGCGATTCATTTTTAGGTGCCCCCTGTTGGGGAGCTTTCGTATGCAGGTGATGCTGATGAAATTTCCATTAGTTCTTTCTGTCTATAGATTGGATAAAGGAATCTTGAGATAAGGATCGAATTTTTGGGAAAGGACCTTTTGGGGGTGTCAGAGGGTGTGTGCAGTGCTACCGAGCCAGAGGTTTCCGGTGTTCAGAAGCTTTGTCAAACTCACAGCAGGCTTGTTGTTGTTGCCAGAGACTTCCGTGAGAAACTATTTGCCAATAAAATAAGAATAATTGTATGTCTGTCTGGTCGTCATGGTAACTAATATCACGCGTTTCGGAGATGTTTATACTGCGTAGAGCGCATTTCTTTTATATGAACGCGTCCCAGTTACTCAGTGCATTTTATTCAGAAGACAGCAAGAGTTTTTAGTTTTTTGTAAAAGAAAATTATTGCGCCGGCTTTGTCTGTTCGTCCACACTTTATTCTGCCCTCTCTTTTCCTGTCCGTACTTTTTTCTGTCCGCCCTCTGATCTTAAAGGCTACTGAGGCCAGAGGGCTGCAAATTGGTATGTTGGTCGTCCACCCTCCAATCATGAAGCATACTAAATTGCAGCCCTCTAGCCTCAGTAGTTTTTATTTTATTTAAGGTTAAATTTAGTCATAATCGTGCTTCTGGCAACGATAGGATAGGGCACCACCGGGCCGTGGTTAAAGTTTCATGTGACAAGGCTCATACAGAATTATACCGAGACCACCAAAAGATAGACCCGTTTTCGGTGGCCTTGATTGTATGCTATAGCGGCTCTACAGAAAACTCGATTGCTCCGAAGGAACTCCAGCGCATTTTTTACTTGTTATATGTTAGAACCGGACAGGTAACATAATATCTGTGAATAGATGTTTTGACCGCTGCACGTTAATAATAGTTGAGTAGCTTGTATCCGGAGCTGAGATACGAGACTATACTGATTATAAACAAGAACTGTTAGGTTAGATCAGTAATAGCAGAGGAGGGAGGTACTGAGAAAGCAGCGAGACGGAGAGTGAAACAAGCATGGCGAAAATGGAGGGAGGTAACTGGAATTGTTTTAGACAAGAAAATGCCATTAAGGGTCAAAATGAAAATTTATAAGACAGTTAATAGGCACGTACTATTATATGGGGGAGAAACTTGGGCACTTAAGAGGAGGGACTATTGGAAAGAACAGACTCACGACCACGACTAACTTTAACATTAAATAAAATACAAACTACTGAGGCTAGAGGGCGGCAATTTGGTATGTTTGATGACTGGAGGGTGGATGATTAAAACATACCAATTTGCAGCCCTCCAGCCTCCTCGGCAGTTTTTAAGCTCTGAGGGCGAACATAAAAAGTGCGGACGGACAGACAAAGGCATCTCAATAGTTTTCTTTCACAGAAAACTAAAAAATAAGCATTTGGTAGCTGTAGTGGTTCCCGATCCTTATATTTCCAAAATAGGCAACGCATAGATGAGCTCCTTTGTATTTCCAGTGAGGCTGCTCGTGTACCGTTAACAAAATACCCGTCTGGAACAGACGAGTTTGTATGTTCGCTTGCACTGGCATTGGAAGAGACATCGACAAATAACCGACGCGTGATGCTGACGGCTGTGAGATACAAGGCATACGGAAGTCTTGCGAGCGCCGTGAAGTATTTATTGAACCTCTTGAGGGAGTGATGCATAGGCATTTGTTTTGAATTATGTTGGCACCAGGTGGAAGAATGTTTCAGTGTCTGTCTGGTTCCGCGTGGGAGAGATAATGAAAGAGGTGACTGGCGTGTGAGAAATATGGTTTTCCATGAAAGGCAGCAGGCAATATTTTTTCCAGGTGATACCAAACTATCATGAATATATATACAGTATATATATATATATATATATATATATATATATATATATATATATATATATATATATATATATATATATATATATATGAATATATATATATATGTGTGTGGGTGTGTGTATCTGAATCACGAAAATATGGAAAGTGATGAATTTATAAATAAAGGCAAATTCCACGAAGGAAAGAGAAACAATGGGGTAATGCAAAGCCGTTCGACTTCTTGATAATAAATGAAGTGACTGATGTGTGAAATATGGTTTCCATGAAAGGTAGCAGGCAATATATTTTCCCAGATGATACCAAAGTATCATAAACTTATGTATATACATATATATGTGTATATATATATATATATATATATATATATATATATATATATATATATATATATATATATATATATATATATATATATATATATATATATATATATATATGAAGTTGATAATTGAAGTGGAAGATAACAAAAACAGAAAACTGGACTGAGGAGTATTTATTTCACTTGCACGGAATATTTCTCATTAAATAGTTAGTGAAGATTATTCCATACAAGCTGAGAGGCAACTTCTATAGATATGTGACTACTACATGTTCGGAGTGACTGCGCATGTGAATCGACTTCACCTATAAGGAGGGACTCACAATGCGTGGAGAGTAATTCAGTTTCCTGAGAGAAGTGACGACAGAGATACTGCGGAACTGTATGGATACAATAATTATTATTTGCATCTAATGAATCATTCTTTGCCTGTGATAAAATTATTTTTTGCAAGCAATTATTTTTTCGCGCAAGGGAAACGATTGCATGTGTGAAGTGAAATCTTTCCAGCGTGAAGTAGGTCCGTGCATGTGTAAAGCAAAAGAGGGTTGAATGACCAGACACGGACAACAAAAGTTGAAGCGATGGTAGTAATTTCCGGCTCTCGATGGGAATCACAAACGACACATCTTGAATACTGAAATGCTGGTGTTTCAGTAAGTTTTATGGCAAGGTGAGTTGGAGAGGTTTGAATGTGAGAATGGCGTGTAAACGGTTTTATATTTGGATCAGTGTTATTTCCTTTCTGAGTGCTTGAATTTGCTTATGATAACAATGTGTTTTAGTTTATGTATGGTTCATTTAAGCTCTTTTACATACATTTTGTGTCTACACTTATGTATATATATAATATATATAGACATATATATGTATATTATATATATTTTATATATATAGTATATATATACAGTATATATATATATATATATATATATATATATATATATATATATACGTGTGTGTGTGTGTATGTATATATACACATACATATACAATGTAGAATGGAAACCCTTCTCTTTCTATTCAAGGTGCCTGTGTGTAAAATTTTCAAATAGCTCGTTTCTTAAATTGTCTTGAACGATATTCCTAAAGCGTGAATGGATGGTATGAGAGCTCAGTAAATCTGTTGATGGACGATAAGCAAAGACGAAGAAGAAGACGAACCCTCATCATTATTCAAGAAAGGGATAAAGACCACATAAATTATGTGGAAACGTCGACTTGAATGGAATGGCTGGTCTATATATCCTCGCCCCCGTAGATGGGTAGTGCCGTAAGTGCACCTCACAGGGTGCACTGTAGGCTTTATACCCTTTTGCCCCTAGCTGCAACCGCTTTCACTCCTTTTACTGTACCTCCATTCATATTATCTTAATTCCATCTTGCTATCCACCCTCTCCTAAAAATCATTTAATAGTGCAACTGCTTTGAGGTTTTCCTCCTGTTACACCTTTCGAACCTACCTACTCACAATACCCTTTCCAGCTCTGAATGACCTCATAGGTCCCAGTGCTTGGCCTCTGGCCTAAACTCTATATTCCATTCCTATAAATCCTCAAACTCTATATTCCATTCCTATAAATCCTCGCTCGATGGCGACAGGCGAGGAAATACGAGTCCAGGAAATGAAGACGGACGCGTTAGGGTGTCTACATTAATCACCAATTTCCATAAAGGGCGAATTCACTACACAGCTGAAGAGAAATGAAAGAAACCCAGCGGCCAGACAGAACCGCGGCATTCATTCATCTCTCTAATTGTTTTTCAGAGTTAATTACTGTTTCGAAAAGGTCGTTATCATCCGGCGCACTGCCTTTTCCAGTCTCCCCGACCAAAGTCATCCATATGTAGATAACGAGCTTGACAGCGGCCATCTCTCGTCGTTCGCTCTCTTGCGCGTTTGAGATTTTCATCTCGCCGTTGAACGTTTTTGTACCTTCGGATGTCGTCCTGCGGCAGTATACGTTGATACCTTTCTGACAGATGATGTTCAGCTGATGGAAGCTTGCGAATCTTTTTGAGATGTGATATACGTAAATTGTGAGATATGATACTTCTTTTTTTTTTTTTTTTCAAAAAGAGGGTTGATGGGTGTAGTTTAAGATGCTTGGTTCCTAATTTGGGAATATTCGTATGGTAGAGAAACGGTGGCCTGGAAATTGAATGTTTGAAGATGTAGTTCCTTAGAAATATGGAGCACAGTTTGTAAGCGTAATTTATATTTTGGTGTAATAGTATTTCATACATCGATCAACTTATAATATACAATCTGAAAACCATATATATAATTTCTTGAGTGTTTCCTGTACGGAAACTACGCCGTGTGGAGTTGTGAAATATTTCATTATTCTTTGATGAATGAATGAATTTCTCAACCACTGTAGTTAATTTCCAGCTCCCTGGGATCTGAGGGAACTTTGCGACAACGCTGATGCGGAAACCATCACAATTTTCATACCTTTGGGACTCCGTAGGGGGTTAGTGCCGACAGTGCATTCACGCGGTGCACTGTAGGCATTGCTAAAGGTTCTTTGCAGCGCCCCTTCAGCCCCTTTTACTGTACCTCCTTTCATATTATCTTTCTCCCATCTCACTTTCCACCCTCTCCTAACAGTTATTTCAAAGTGCAACTGCGAGGTTTTCCTCTTGTTACACCTTTCAAACCTGCCTACTTTCAATTTCCTTTCCAGCGCTGAATGACCTCATAGGTCCCAGTGCTTGGCCTTTGGCCTAAACTCTACAGTCCGTTCCATTCCTATCTTTGGGATTCCATGTGCATTTATTCAGTCAGATTTTTTAAGGATGTGTAAATGTTTAATTAGATAGTTAATAAAGTTATTTTTTCTGCAAATATGTATTTAATCACTGAATGCACAGTACATTCATTTGATGTTCGTGGCGGAAAGCGTTGGGATGGGCGTTGGGGATTAATTAACCAGTATTTTTTATAAACTTATCGTTAGGTAAATTGATTGCCAGATATTTACCATTTGAAAGAAAGATTTTATCTCAAGAGGAATGTGGGATTTCATCAATTAACAGTTGTTTCCTAATACATGTTACTCTTTTTCTGTTTCCTGTATTTTCCTGTAGTTAGTTCTGATATAACTTAAACAAATATCTACTGTTGCTGGTATTTATTTTTGCTATTAAGCAATGGCTGTATGAGCCACAAACTCGTCATTTGCCTCGTTTGATAATGGGTTCTAGAGAGTCCATTAGACTTACTGCCTTTTCGGTTTTCTAAAAAAGAAAACTATTGTGCCGGCTTTGTCAGTCCGTCCGCACTTTTTCCTGTCCGCCCTCGGATCTTAAAAACGACTGAGGCTAGAGGGCTGCAAATTGGTATGTTAATCATCCACCCTCCAATCATCAAACATACCAAATTGCAGCCCTCTAGCCTCAGTAGTTTTTATTTCATTTAAGGTTAAATTTTGCCATAATCGTGCTTCTGGCAATGATATAGGATAGGCCACCACTGAACCGTGGTTAAATTTTCATGGCCCGCCGACTATACAGCATTATACCGAGACCACCGAAAGGTAGATCTATTACCGGTGGCCTTGATTATGCGCTTTAGCGGCTGTATAGAAACTCGATTGCGCCCAAGAAACTTCGGCGCATGTTTTACTTTAGTTTGGAAGTTCACATCCATTATGGTGAAGAAAAAATGTTTGCGATAAAACATCGAACTTGAAAAAATTATCCTTCGAAGGAGTTAATACTGAATGTTGTCCTTATGGTACTTTGCACTTTATTAGCGCAACTTATTGTTCTTCAGATGTGGTCGCTGGTGTCATCCGGGTTTGGTATTTGTGGGTGGGTACCCATCTATGTAGTGACCAGACCGAACGTAGCTTAATTTCGTTGGTCGGACGACCAGCGGGCATTGGGCATAATGAATATGCTATGGCTTAATGAATATATATATATATATATATATATATATATATATATATATATATATATATATATATATATATATATATATATATATATATATATATATATATATGTGTGTGTGTGTGTGTGTGTGTGTTAGTGAATAATAATTATATTTATATATATGTACATGTATATATATTAGTAATATATAATATGTATATATATAATTATATATATATATTTATATATATATAAATTGTATAAATATATATATATATATATATATATATATATATATATATATATATTATATATATATATATATATATATATATATATATATATATATATATATATATATATATATATATATATATATATATATATATATATATATATATATATATATATATATATATATAAAGCTAAGCCACAGCAAACTGAAAGAGGAAAAAACTGTAGCATTGTCTGCAATGAATATCCGTGACAAGTGACCTAGATGAAAGATGGGGTCAGTGCGAATATTTTTGGCTCGGTCCAACATGTATGTCAAGTCACAGGTGCTCTTCCGCGTGTAATTCATACACATAACTGTCTGCTACCATTAAAAAATGTCGAGTTTTGAAACTGCAGCACAAAATTCGTGGATCTTTGTATTTTTTCATCTAGATTTGTTGGTATCGGCTTCTGATGAAAAGTTTTACGTTTCCGTCAATGAAAAGCTGCAAGGATAAATATCTGAAGAGAAACTTAATGAAATAATCTATACATTCATTTTAATGATTTTCTCGAAGAACTATTCTTTGTAAGCATACTTCAAATATTATTATGATTATGTAGAGAGGATCTACGTGAATATTGGAAATAAAATTAGAAAAAATATCTTCTAAAGAGCGGTAATAATATTTTTGCTGACAACCTTATGCTAATCGCTTGAAGTGATGGCTGCTAAATTTCGATGATTTTTGTCCACATTGTGAATCATTTTTCTTTTTGAAAAAATGAAGAGGGGGATTTTGTAAATGAGAATAGGAAGTTACTTGTTTTTTATTACGTTTTCGTAAGGATTTCTTCACTAGGTATGAGAAAAAAATGCATATTTTTGATGTGTTAAATTGAGGTGAATGGAATGTTGCGTTTGTAAAATTGAAACCACTATAATTCTTTTTAAATTACGTAAAGCTGAAACCACTGTACTTGTTTTTGAATAATAAATTCAGTTTTGCTGAACATTTCAAGTTCATATATGCATTTAAGAATGTGGTGGTAAAGATGTCCGGTTTGGAACGATGTATCAAAGTTTTCTTATGGAGAAGAATTAAAACCTTAAGATATAACTATGGTCGATTGCTGGTACTCCAGCACACTTGAAATAACTTGTCTTTGAAAAGGTGTTGGAGAGTTTGGAATGTTAATGTTCTTAGATGTACTTCATTGAGGCTATTGTTAAAGTTTACCCCACTGGGGAGGAAAGTTCTTCAAAGGGAAACAGCTTTTATGGAGGGGAAAGGAGGTTTAAAAGAATAAAGCCAAATCGTCCAAAGTACTTCGACTTTGTAAACAAATGTCTTGCGGAACACGGAATGAATTCAGTCGGGTAAACAGTGTCAAGTTTTATAATACATCGTGTGCTTTACTATCAGGAATCTAGAGATGCGATGTTAAATTGTTATTGGTCGAATGTTTTGCTTTTTTACCGATATTTTTAAAATTAGATGCTGTTATTTTTTTTACAACCTGAAAGCACTTAGAGAAATTGCACATATAATAGCCCCCATTTATCACAATTGCATGGAAAAATATCACGTACCCTTGAGTTGCTACTGAAGCTTAAGAAATCACTTGTTCGATTCATTTTCAAACACTCCTAGTTTAAAAACTCCTAGTCTCCTCCCTGGGCCCAAACTCGCCCATGCCATGCTCATGTTCTGACATATTTGTCAGGAGCTTCATCCGGATCCGGATAAACTGAAAGTGCATTCATCCCTTCCTAATTTGATAGCTTTGCTTTCCAGAAAATTTAACTGGAATTCATCAATAATTTTTTTCCGTTACCAACAACCCACAACCCCAAGGAAACGGCGCTGGTATCACATCCTAATTCTGATTCGTCCCAAAATTTAACCAGGCCTTCCGTAGCCCACATATTCATCAGCAGTAATTTATTGAAATCCATTTATCATATTTTGAAATTTTTGTCGCAGATATCCACAAAGAGTAGAAATGCGGGGCCAGCATCTAGATTTTATTCCACCTCGAAATCTGATTATGTCTTCCTTAGACCATTGCTTGCCTATTCACAAAAGTTGATTGAAATCCATTTATAACTGTTGAGATATTTTCTTGCCAAAACACAAAAATGATGATTTACATTTGGATTCTGATACATATCAAAATTTGATCATATCTTCGTAACCCTATAGCTCGCCTATCCACAAATTTTACTGAATCACGTATGTAACATTTTGAAATAGATAAAATATACTTAGTCATAATTATTGGCACCAAAACATGAGTACTAAGCACGTGACTGGCTTAGTTCACCTCTTGCTGATGAGTATGGCATTACTTCATTGGAATTTGTCAGTGTGACAAAGTTCCTGAATAGGAGTCTACTTGATCATAGCTCCAGAATGTGCAGGATCCAGCCCTGAGTATGTTCTTATAGTTGAGACCAGTGTCCATATGCGAATTTTTTGGCACCTCGAACCCGTTATGCAGTAGTGTTGGACATCTCGGGGAGTCAGTTTAATCCCAGTATATAAGTCGAATAATTTTTCAGTCATTGACTTCAGAGATTTAATATAAAGTTGTTGTGCCAAAATCAGCTTACCTGCAGTCATCAGTCAGTTCCATTGAATTTACATGGAAGCTCTTTGAGCACTTATGTTTAAGCTGGAGGACACCTAGAAGCAAAGGCAGTACTGAGCAGGAGTGTCTTAGCGAGCTTATTAAGCTTAGCTGTCTACTTGGTTGTAAGCTATATTAAAAAGCACACCTTTTTGTTCAGATTTGTACAAACTATAGTAGTTCATTGCAGCTCCCCAGGAACTGGTAGAATACTGTGTTTTTTCAGTCTTTCACTCCTTTGCACTCGGTCTGTGTTGCCGCTGGCAATGTAATGGGACAGTTATTGCTGGTACCTGACATTTTGATTACAATTGTCACTTGCAAGAGAGGAAAAGAAGCTTCAAGCTCAAGGAGGGTAAATACAAAATAAAAAAAAATATGATAGAAAGGAGCTGATGGGGACATGCATTGTGAATCATGTGAAACATATTTCATTTCATTTTCCTCCCAATAATAGAGGGAACCCTTAAAGAAATATAAAGAGGGGGAGAATAGAAGAATCAGTAACACAAGAAGGGATGTGACTGTTAGCACCGTTTTTGTTGCGATCCATTACTTTTCTGTCGTGTTCGCTTATCGCCGCCCATGGCTGTTATTGGAGTTCAAACGGAGTTCAGAATAATGTTGCATGACGCGAACTAGGAGAGTTTAGCCATAATTTGAAACCAACATCATTACAGTAGGAGACCCCCAATCAGTCATTTTTAGTTTTCTGAAAAGAAAACTATTGAGATGGCTGTGTCTGTCCGTCCGCACTTATTCTGTCCGCACTTTTTTCTGTCCGCATTTTTCTGTCCGCACTTTTTCTGTCCGGCCTCAGATCTTGAAAACTAATGAGGCTAGAGGACTGAAAATGGGTACGTTGATCATACACCCTCCAGTCATCAAACATACCAAATTGCAGCCCTCTAGCCTCAGTAGTTAATATTTTATTTAAGGTTAAATTTAGCCATGATCGTGCTTCTGGCAACGCAACAGCACAGGCCACCACGGCCGGCTGAGAGTTTCATTGGCTGTGGCTCATACAGCATCATAACGAGACCATCGAAAGACAGATCTATTTTCGGTGGCCTTGATTATAAGTTGTACAGAAAACTCGGCGCATTTTTAACCTATTTGTTTAGTCTTTCACCAGCGTGGATGTGTGGTTTTCCATTTCCTGTGCCAAGGAGGCTGATGACAATTCTCATCATGACAAGCAGTCTGCACGTACACCACCAAATGATTTGAGTTAGCCAACGCTGACGAGGAGATTCTTTCAAATTTGAATCCTATCATAAACACAGTAATTTCTACTAAACCCGATAGCATCTCTTTCAGATGAACTAACGAAACTGCTTAAAATGAGCAGACTTTACATATGGGCATTGCATACTTCTATTACTTACTAATGCAAAAGCAAACTACAAAGGAAGTCGGCTTCATGTTTGGTTATCAAAACAGATTTCCCAAATCTTAGGGTTCTTTATATCTGCCATTGGTTTCTTACCAACTAGTAATGGAAAATTACGATGAAGCAATCATGGGGTTTTTATGTCTTAAAGATTTGGTCCCAGAGCGTAAGTAAAGAAACTTCTCAGAAATTTGTGGGGAACTCCCTTTTGCAAGATACAGTGTTCACGTGACTGTGAAGCCTTTTGTAAAGCTAGTAATTTTTTTTTACATGCCCCAAAGATTTTTAGTAACTTTTTTTTTACATGCCCTAAGGATTTTTAATAATGTTTTTTACATCCCTAAAGATTTTTAGTAATTTTTTTTACACGCCCTAAGGATTTTTAGTCATTTTTACATGCCCCAAAGATTTTCAAAAGGAAATACAAAGTACCTTACATGGATTGCATACACTAAATTAATGAAACTTTAAAAGGAGACAACCCATATGCCTTTATTCACTCAGATGCTGTCAGTTCGGCTATCACTGATATTTAATGAACAAAAAAAAAAAAAAATAAGATACCCCAAAGATATTTGAATATATATTATGCCTTGCAAGAGGCGAGATAAATCTCCGATGAAAGTTTGGCACCAGGGATCCGTACGATATACACGTCAAAAATGTGACATTTTTAATATAAAGTAAATAACATCGTGCGTCGCAGATTGTTTACGGATATTTTAGTTCCAAACTTTGTACTCTTGAAGTTCCTTTTTAAGAAGACAAATGGCATGAATATGTTCCAAAGGCCATGGGAGTCTGAAGAGGTTGATAATATGTTTTTGAATCTGTGTTTGAGGGGAGTTGAAATTATCCTTTATTCCTTTATCCACTTATAGGGTATGACCCCAGAAGGAGTTAACCTTTCAGTTCTTAGAAAGTCTCTTAGGATGAGGTTCCAAACACTTGCTCTTCTCCAGCCTGGCTCTGACCCACTTACCCAACTACATCTTTGGACCTTATTAGTCCCACTGTATAGCAACACTGTAGTCAACACTCTCCATCTATTTCTATTCCTTCTATCTTCTTTCCCCCCGTCCCACCTCACCCATATCCCTCCTCACCACATCCATCCATCTGATCCGCTTTGGCCCCCACACTCCTCCTCCTCTCCATCACTGGCATGTTCTTAACTCTCTTGATTGGTTCCACCTCCTCTCTCCTTATATCTTGACTTTCCCTCCTTTCCAGTAGTGATATTCCAGCAATCCATCTCACCCTCCTCATCTCGGCTCTTCCAGCAGTCCCTCCTCATTCCTCTTGAGTGCCCAACTACATATCAGCAGTCAACAGATAGACAACAGTTCTTATGGCAAACAGACCAGTCTTTTCTCTCGCACCCTGCATCGGTCTTGGGTACCATTTGTATATATGTATGTATGTGTGTGTGTGTATGCATGCCAGAAAGCATGTATGTATTGCATTTTAAGGCACTCTCATTGTTCTACTTGATGCTAGTTAGTAAAACTGTGATACAAGAAATTATTATAAATACGTCTGCTCGAACACGGCACTTAGAGGGATGAAATTCATAAGAATCGTACAAGAAGACTGATTTTTACTTATATTACAAAGTACAGTAATGGTGTGAAAGAAAACAATCAAGTCATCAGCAACCTTAAAATCTATTCTCGAGATAGTATTCATACAGTTCTTTTCCAAAGCACCTTAAGAATAATTATCTTTACGAACAAAAAGTAAAGAAAGTAATACAGAGTAGCATTAAAAATAGTTTCGGAGATTTTTTATATATAATTTTATAGGAGACAGGGTATCACGTATACAAAAAGGATAATAATATGGAAATGTGTTCCCAGTCTTTATAACTGACGAGGAGTTATTAAGAATGTTCCTTACAATAAGTTGTACTTCTGAAATGTATCATTAACACATTCCTATTTACGAAGCGTTATTTGCAGTGAATGAATTAAAACTGGAGTTATTGTGAATCTTTAGTTATAGCGAATTTCATTCTTTCTAAGTCATGTCTGTACATATCTATGTGATGTGAAATGGTAAAGGACTGGAAATGCTGTAAAAGAGGTCTTGGAGACTCACAGAACATTTGAAATTTTAGAAATGAATGGATTTACTAAATTCATTCGTTCAGTAGATCTCGTAGGTGGCATCATATGGGATTTTGCTGATATGATACGTTGTGCCATAGCGAGTTAGGCAAATGTCACCAGCTTCACTTAGGAAATAAAGCAAGTAGCTGTGGGTTTATCCAAATGTGTAAGGTCGCGGGAGAACTGATTATATAGACGCATTTTAAGGTGTTCCCATTTGTACTTATCCTTCTTGTAGCAGACATTGAATTGGGGCCCACCACGGGATAAACGAGAAGGATATTTTGAATTTTGGGTTGAATATTAAGGAGAATTAAGACTGCTTGCGTGATAATGGCACGAAAGTAATGTCAGATAATTAAATTTTTGGCACGTGAGTTCTTTTATATATTAGTTTAAACCCAGTGATATTAGGTGATGAAATACGATAGTCATATATATATATATATATATATATATATATATATATATATATATATATATATATATATATATATATATATATATATATATATATATATATATGTTTTGTGTGGCATGTCTCACAAATTTTGGGAAAGAAATAGATCATAACTGTCGTGAATTTGTCTGTGATTTTGCGATTGTGCACAATTTAGGAAAAACTCCTTTATTATTTTGCATATTGAATAGTATCGTCGATCCTTGTTTAAAAAATCCAAGAGCGGTGAAGATAAAATTTTGCATTTAAGATTAAATAATCCTATTTTTTTGCTTGGACATTTTATTAACTTTGGAAAGTAAAGACACACTTGAAGGATGGGTGGCAGCGTAACTATTTTCTCACGAGTATCAGGTATATAACATTTTAAACCACAACTCTTACAGTGTATCGCATAAGAACATTCAAGTTTATTCATGGCCCTTTTTTCATATATGAAACATCGTTTTTAAGTAAATATATTAAATTGTACAGTACGCTAATGATTTAACACCAAAGGACTGTGATTATAACTTTGCCTTGGGAGAAACACAGGTATATGGTAACTCTGATGGGGTTAAACCTTGGTTCCTGTTTATGAATACAGAAACTGATGCTTGACAGATGAAAGTAAACGGAACATTTCACTGGTCTGAGTATCTTGGGCGCTTCCACTTGGCAGTCCAGCTATTATGCGCGGAAAGGAATTAAAAGCGTGGTCGCATTAAATCTACAAAATAACACAGCTGAATCCCTTGCTGTGATTAGGTTCCGTGGCTTGAACGGCTTCTGAGAACACTTGTTTGAGGTTATTCAGTTCCTTAGCCGAACATTCGACGTACCCTGCCATTTTGAGTGACTTGGCAACCTTCCTCCCTTCTGCAGCCTTCACAGTATTGGTCGCCTGCGAGGAGTTTCGTAGGTCTGATTTTGTACCTGCAGCAGAAATCGTTAGATAATGAAAGTTCGGTAAATGTTCATCACAACCTTGTTATATTTGCGGCTGCTATAAGACTTACAACCTGTTCTCTTCTCTCTCTCTCTCTCTCTCTCTCTCTCTCTCTCTCCAGTTTAGTAGTCACTTTCATATCCGTTTCATCTTTGCTATTAAAACCTTAAAATAGCTGACAGTGAGGTGTGGTTTATTCCTCCAAAGCTTTTAAACTTAACATAGACTGAGGTTATGAACAGTGTAAACTGTGCAATGTATATCCCACGTCTCCTTAGCTTACAAATAATGTTTGTTAATAATTTTCTCGTATTAGTTTTTGCTAAATTCGTTCTTTTTCTTTATTTTGTTAGTTGTAAATGACTTGTGTGAGCTGTGTTAAAGATCTTACGCATTTACAGATTTTGCTCTTATAGATTTTGTTATGAGAAGTTATAAGTGCTGAAAATTTAGAATTAATTTTTTTAAATATGATACGGTCCTTCTTCAGTAATTCATGATTAAGTGAAGAGATTCAAAACCTGTAATTTAAATCTTGTATTTGGGTTTGGAATGCTTAGAAGCTAGGTTCTTGATACTAGTGGTTATTTACTTACAGCAATCCTTTTCAGTGAGTTATACGTGTTAAGTTATGAGCTTTATTTGAAAGACCTTTAAATCCTTTCTTCTGTTTATTTTCTTTCTGCTTGAAAGCAAAGGTTGCCTGGATCTTTTTAGGGGTATTCTTTAAGAGCAAGAGTTAACACTGGCATAAGGCCAGATTAGTCATGACAGCAACCTTATGTTTTGTTCTTGATCTATATTATTATTATTATTTATTATTATTATTATTATTATTATTATTATTATTTTTATTATTATTATTATTATTATTATTATTATTATTATTATTATTACTCAGAAGATGAACCCTATTCATATGGGACATGGTCACAAGGGCCACTGATTTGAAATTCAAGCTTCCAAAGAAAGTGGTGTTCATTTGAAACTTTTCGAAGTAACACTGGGTAATAGGAAATATAGAAAGAAGAGATCGGGTATTAAAAGAGAAAAAAATAAAGTAACAAATCAATAAATAAATAGACAAAAATGTGAGTAAATGATTAAAATACAAGAACTCAGATCCTAAATACTGACCAACCAGGAGGGTAGGAACAGTGTCTCCACATTCCTTTCGTACTTCTGGCAGCCAAACCTGGCGAACGTTCTCTAAGGAGTTCGGGTTGTCGATGCTGAAACATACCAGGAATACACTTGCCTGTAAGAAAACAAGAATAAATTTTTGGTTAATTTGAAGAAAGGTTTGAATTTCAAATTATACTTGTGTATATATATACGTATATATACATATATATGTGTAATTGTAGAATATATATATATATATATATATATATATATATATATATATATATATATATATATATATATATATATATATATAATGTGTGTATATATGCATATGTATGTGTACTGCAGAAAATATATATGTATATATAATGTACAATATATATATATATATATATATATATATATATATATATATATATATATATATATATATACACATTATATTTACACACATATATATATATATATATATATATATATATATATATATATATATATATATATATATATATATATATATATATATATATATATTCACAAGCCTGCGTTTGCCATGTAACAGTCAATTAACATTTGCAGTGATCTGTGAAATATGAACAAGGAGAGACCCCGAGTTATTGGCTCATTCCCTGAATGGGAGCATTTAAGTGAGCAATATAGATGAAGAGGATTGGTAGACCGTCGTTTCCAAATTGCTTCATTGCTTCGTTGAAGTTATCCAAGTTAGACAAAATTCCATTTGCTCTACTTTGCAATATATTTATACTATTAATTCCATATTTTGTTTTTAATTTTATATCTCTGTGTTTTTATGTACGTTCACCAAAGTAACAACGTCATTAAATGACTGAAGTAACGTATTGAAAATAACTTGGTTGTCAGCATTGTACATGTAAATGACAGATGAAGTGTGATTATTGATATTTCGTGGCTTCCCTATGTTATTATTGATGCAGCTGCTTATAGTCTCATTACGAACGTCTATAAAAAGGGAGAGAAACAGTTTCGATTGCTAGCTGTTGAGCCGGTGAATTTATTGGCTATAAATGGGAAAAAAGATGTTAAGGCATTATTGAAATTGACGTGGGAATTGCACTGATAAAAAGAAAGAAAAACACCAATGAAAAGAAGGATCATTAATAGCTTTGTAGATGAAATTATTGCATTTTATGCATTGACTCTTGATGAGTGGTGTGATGTTAACAAATTTCTCCAGATCCCAGTCACCTGTATTTGGATGATTTTTTTCCAATAATGTCTTTTTATTTACCTTGAATTGAATCATTCCAACAGCCATTACCTTTGTTTATCTTTGTAAAGAAATTATTTGAAAGTTTAGATATTTTATTTGTGAGATTCAAGTCATCTCACCATGTTTCTCAGTGCTTAAACCTATTAATTTCGTTGGCAGAACACTGCTCAGTAAACTCGTCATCGTAAAAAAAAAGGAATTTTTTTAAGTTGTAGAATAATTGATTAAAAGACGAGTATTTTTCAAACTCCTAATGCCAGTTAGCTTCTACCAGAACCAAATGAGAGATAAATCCTGAGGAAATGTAATAAATGTGATAAATGTGATGTTGGAATGGCCAGTCCAAGGTAATTAAAGGGACATTATTAGAAAATAATCCAAATACAGGTGTTTGAGAGGATAACGAGAATTTTGCTAATATTACATAACTCATAAAGAATCAGACGAATAAAATCCAATAATTTCATATACAAGGATACTGCTGATCCCCTTTTCAACGACGCTACCTTTGTATTTTTTTTATACAAAGAATGAAAAGAACACAAAAATTTTACTTTATGTGATCTTTTTAAATGTAAAGTATTCACCATGCACCCGATAGCTTCCGTTTGTGTCGTACAGCTTTAGTTTACGATCTCTTGTCGTGTAAAAAAAAAAAAAAGGAAAAAAGTCCTTTTTCAGAACAAAGGTGTGTATCCTAACGTCAAAACACCCATTGTTTTGATTCCTTTACACACCATTGGTATTTTGAAAGCTTTCGTGCATAATTCATCATTTCATACTTTTTGCTTTTATTGTAATATTTTTCCTTTCTCGGGTCGCAAAAACAACAGCTATTAATGTCATTATTTATAGAAAATAGATCTACGAGTCGTTATCTTTGATTTAGCCAAATGTTTGTTCCCTTATTTTGGTGACATAAATAAATTTTAACCTAAAAAATGTACATATTAATTATTGTTTGTTCTAGGACGGAGGTTTTCTGCGTATTCAAACCGGTTTTTTTTTTGTTAGTTTTTACGTTTTATTTTTCTTTGTATATTGAGCGTTTTTAGTTTAACCTTGAAGTTAAAAAAAATCTTTTAGAGAAACTGCGGAATTGTATCTGTTTCAGTAGGAATCACGGACTCTTTATGAGAACTGCAGATATTTGAATTTTTTTTTTTTTTTTTTTTATAGGAATCCCGTATTATTAGTCTCCTGTTTCAAGTGCTGGCTGGGAGTGTTAGAGTTGGTTCTTAGCCAGTCGAAATTATTACTCTTCTGGAAAATAAACCTAAGGTCCTTAACCAGTTGGTTCTTAGCCAGCCCTAATCCTTCAGGCCAGAAGAGCTGTCAACCAGCTCAGTGGTCTGTTTAAACTAAGATACGCTTAATTTTTTCATGGTGCCTTTTAGATCCACTACAGAAAACGCTCTTCCGTTAAAGGTAAGTGGGACTGGTATGTAAAAATGCGAGTTTTTGGCCATTAGGAACGAGGAAGCTATATTTTCTTTGTTTATCTTGGACTCAAGGACAGGTGTCCTGCTTCTGTATTGAATTGTCAGCTCCCTTGGTAATCCTCTGTGCAATCTTTGAATCTTGTGTTTTTAGTTTTCTGTAAAAGAAAAATATTGTGCCGGCTTTGTCTGTCTGTCCGCACTTTTTTCTGTCTGCACTTTTTCTGTCCGCCCTCAGATCTTAAAAACCACTGAGGCTAGAGGGCTGCAAATTGGTATGTTAATCATCCACCCTCCAATCATCAAACAAACAAAGTTGCAGCCCTCTAACCTCAGTAGTTTTTATTTTATTTAAGGTTAAAGTTAGCCAAATATCGTGCTTCTGGCAACGATATAGGATAGGCCACCACCGGGCAGTGGTTAAAGTTTCATGGAGTTTGGCTCATACAGTATTAAATCGAGACCACCGAAAGATAGATCTGTTTTCGGTGGCCTTGATTATACACTGTACAGAAAACTCGATTGCGCCGATGAAACTTCGGCGCATTCTTTACTTTTCTATTTTTTCCAGCTTCCATTGAGAGATAGATAGAATGTAAGGCATTAGAAAAACAAAAATGTAACCGTTATTTTACTTTGCATACAATATCAGGACGTGCACATTACCCTACTCGCATTTCCGCTTAATGAAAGCTGATTAGCGTGAGAGGCTCCTATAGTTTATGTTGGTTAGACATATCAGAATCAGCAGGAAGCCTTGGGATTGGGAATCCAACTCCAACAAAGTCAGATGAGTGAAAGTGAATTCCTACTAGAATCTATGAGGATGTATGGTCTGGAAATGTTGAAGGGCTTGGCCGTCTCAGTTCTGTATTGTGTTAAACTCTGCTCAACAATTTGATTATTATAGCAATGGCATCTAACTACGGGGCCCCATAGGGGGTTAGTGCCGTCAGTGCACCTTATGCGGTGTACTGTAGGCATTACTTAAGGTTCTTTGCAGCGTGCCTTCGGCCCCTAGCTGCATCCCCTTTCCTTCCTTTTACTGTACCTCCTTTTATATTCTTTCTTCCATCTTACTTTCCCCTCTTCTCTTAACAATTGCAACTGCAAGGTTTTCCTCCTGTTACACCTTTCATACCTTCTTACTGTCAATTTCCGTTTCAGCGCTGAATGACCTCATGGGTCCCAGTGCTTGGCCTCTGGCCTAGATTCTATATTCGGTTCAGTTCAGTTCAGTCAGTTATATTTACGGGATTCGAAGTCTACTTTTCAGCATTCCTCAGTTACTGTAGTGTCAGAAATCCTTTTATTATGGGTTTTAGTTTGCTTTGTGACTTCTATGAGATTTGGCACTAAATACCGTCTAACTCATACATTGAATCCGAGATTGTGTTCACTTATACTAAAATGCTTTAATTGCCTAGGTATTGCATTCTGGGGGCCTTTGTCAAATAGTATGTTGAAGTATGAGTAATTTATTGGTTTTTGTATTTTGAACCTTGTAGGAAGTTAGATATAATTTTTCGAATTTACTAAAGACCTGGTTAGAGCCATTGATGTTTCACTATAGTAGCATTGCTGTTTTGCAGGCTACAAGTTTGTTAGTTGATGTCGCATAACAGACTGGTCTAATTTTTTTAGATGGTCTTGATACATTTATCATTTGGTTTTTCACCTATTAGTGTTATGTATCAATCATTCCAGTTGAAAATAAGTTGGTGGTGCAACATATTACTTAAGAAAAATCTCTCATAGCCATATTATGTCGATGAATTTTTTTTTTATCTATCGGGAAATTCTTTGTTTGAAAGTTCTCGAAATACCAAGGTACAGTTAACGATGGTGATAGGCGAGATGAGACCACAGGGAATGGGTGACAAGTGAAGGACAGAAAACACTGCAGTTGAAAGTCGAAGGGGTGCTGCAGAGAACCTTTAGTAACGCGTGTTGTCTTGTTCACGTGGGTGGTGTTCTGCTGGGCAACTTTTGGTCCCATCTTCATTGACATCCAGACTGGCACATATACCACACTGACATAAAACTGTATAAATGTCTGTCTTTTCACATCTTTACATTTTTAACAGGTTTTTTTCTGGATATTCTTTGTAGGGGGTTAATGCTGTCAGTGTAACATACGTAGTTCACTGTAGTCATTAATAAATGTTCGCAGAGTCGCTTCGGCCCCTGCCTGGAACCACTCTTTAGCCTTTTAATTCCGTTCTCACTTCCTTTCCTCCATCTTGCTGTGCAACTACTCCATATCCTTCTTTGCACTGCGAATGGCTGAAAGTGCCAGTGCTTGGCTTTGTAGCCAAATTTTGATAAACCATAAATCCTCTCTTTATCTTGATATTACAGGACACAAAATTTCGATAAGATTAATGCGGTTATCGAGGAAAATTGAAAAATGTGCAATTATTTATGTTAACTGAAACATCATTACTTTTTTTTCTCTCATCCTCTTTCTCCTTAATCATAAGCTTCACAGTTTGGTATTGTACTTTGTTTTACTTTGGTTATTCAGTTTTTCTTAGCTAATGCAATCAAAGATTACAGAACACTTGGGCCCCTCCTGTTTTCACGATCACAGTGTAAAACACGGGTTTATTTATTTATTTATTTATTTATTTATTTATTCTTTTTTTAATTTAAACGCTGGCGTGTTAGATAAGACGATGGTATTCAGCTCGGTTTTCTATAGTTACTGACAATATTGACTTTCAAAAATGATCAGGGATTTTTAGAATTTTACAGCTGAGTGATTGTATTTGTGAGTAGTACCCTATAACAAAAATACAGTAATTGGCGACGAAAGCATTTTATTAGCAAAAGTGCAGAAAAGTAATAAAACTGAGTTAAAATCCCGCGAATAATGAAAATACCGTACCCTCTCCCAGCTTTCGTGATTATGCTGGAAACAATGAGAGGTTTTCTAAATTTTGCAGCGTAATGCAACATGAACTTTAATCAGTGCCAGTTTAACCATGGAGCAGTAAAAATTATTTTTCCTTCCAGGACAATTTGAGATGATTAAGAACACTTATGTCACTGAACACTGAAATAATGATTGCCTCCCACGTCACTGAAATTGGAAGTGATAAATGCCGCATCATTGTCCCAGAGAGCTCTGTAGCCTAATTGAACTAGGTAGAGATAACGACCTCATATGTCATTTTAAATTGGGAGTGATAAAGAACTTGTCACTGAACGTTGGATTGCAGCTATCTTTTGCTCAGCTGTTGTGCTTGCATGATTATTATCTTTTGCTCAGCTGTTGTGCTTGCATGATTATTATCTTTTGCTCAGCTGTTGTGCTTGCATGATTTTTCAACTCTAGGTTTTTATTTGCTGCGAAGTCGTTTGATGGAAGAATTGAGATATAGAGTAAATAATAAGTAATGTGATTATGTGACGTAAGCATCATACATCTTACCCCTTGGTAACATAGAACCCTGCATCTGTCAAAGCCCTCTTGGCCAGCGGTGTCCCATAATGTGAAGTTGTATTTTTTGCCGTCGAGTTCTATATCACCAGCGTAGTTCTCAAATACTGTGGGTATGTACTGTGGGTCAAACACCCCCTGAAACAGAGAGGACAGTTTTTATAATTAGGAACATTATTCTGAAGAACCCATTCTGGCTCGTTCGCTCTCTCTCTCTCTCTCTCTCACACACACACACATGTATTTTACTGAGGCACATTTTTGTAGAAAGGAAATTTACCAAATCATCTTTGTCGAAAGGAAATTTAACATTTTTCTTCTTTCTCGTAAGTCACCTTTTCAAAGCAACATTCGACTTGTCCACTAATTTATTTATTAATATGTTTTAAGGGTGGATTAGATGAAGATATAAGATTCTGAGCAGATCAAAGGTTAACTGAGTTCTGGTAAGGTAGGGGATATCCATTTGAAATTTCCACTGTTAACTGAGAGGTAACTGGCAACCTTTGATTACAGCTGAGAAAACTGAAGCATTTCCTCCTTATCTACTTGGAACTGATTATAAAGGTTGTTTAAAGCTGCTTACATTTTGTCATATATATTTACGGAAAGTGTGTGATCTGTATATACATCACTGTATAACACACACACACACACATAATATGGTTTGTGGGCATGTGTATACACACACATAGAACCGAGTTCGCTTCCAGACTGGCTTTACAAACAATTGCAGAAATGAAGAAGATGCTTTCAGGAAAAAGCAGTAGCTGCACATACCAAATGTTTGTGTCCAGGTGCAGTGGTGTATGCAGTTAAAAATATCCATATTGTGCAGCGATGTAAGGAATTGAAAAATCCATATTTTGCAGCCGTGTGTGGAATTAAAAAAGAATCCCCGAACTCTTGAGTTCGAGAGTGCATCTGACAGCTTCCAAATACCAGTATTGAGGAAGGTCTTAAGTTATTATGGAATTCCCTTTAAATAAGTAAAGGTAATTGAAATTACTCATGAGCGAAATAATTGCAGAGTTAATGTTGAAGTGGTCGTGTCAATAAGTATAAACCTGAACGAGAACAATACTGCTCCTAGAATTTTCAGTATTCTTTTGACTCCTAGAACCCCAAGAGGTACAGTCTGTTAGTTCTGGGTACTGTTGTTTTCTAGTTATCTCTAATATGCATACCCGTGCTATGATTCGCCTTATTGGTTTGACGTTTCGAAAGAATAAGGTGTTTCAGTAGTCTAGTTCTCTGTAACATTCTATTTCTTCCATTATGATTTGAAGGACTTAGGCCAATGGTTCTCAACCAGGAGGGAATTCTCCCCTAGGGGGGAATTTCAGAGTTTTGGAGGGGAGGAATTGTGACCACAGGTTGGCAGGCTCAAACTGGCTCTAGGACCACACAAAATGCAGTGTGCATGGGTCCGCACTACTAAGACATTGTTTGGAATGCACCTTTTGAGGCAGACAATTTTGGAATGGGGGGGGGGACATTCTGACATGGTGAAAGGGTGCATGGGCCAAAAAAGATACACCCTTAGTTTAAAAATGAACCAGGGTTTATTTTCAAGATCTGTACTCGCAAATCAATGTGCCTGATGTGATTTCTTTAAACTGACGATATTATTAAGCTTGGGCATGACGGCTTTCTGTTGCGGTTCTTACGTTGGTGAAAGATATTTTTTAAATCGAAACTTAAAGACTGTTACGTCCGTCTAACTTCTGAAATAAGAATATAAAAGGGCTGGGAATTTGACCTTATGGTAATTATTTCAGCAGAATCACAAGTGAAATTCAACAAAGACTACATCAGAGGAAAATGATTTTGTGCATATGCAATAATGCAAATACTTCAGAGCACGAGGGAGAAAAATCTCACGTCACATTTGAGCGATAAAAACAAAATGCATTGAGCTCATGATTGGACTTGATGGCATATGCCACGCTTAAAAAGATATTGACAGACAGATCTATCACTGAAATGTTGTCAAACACCGAAATTCGGAAAATTGTGCAGTGGACATATTTTATAAGCCAGTATCATTGAGTGGTATTTTGGATATTAGCTGAAAATGGCCCGATTCAAAACATTAATTTTTGAAATGGCTGCGAGCTATTCAGCTGATGCGGAGGCAACACCAGTAATGGTATGGATGTATTGTCACGCTTTTATTGCAAGCCAGGACACAGGGGACGATGAATATGCTCCTACGTAGGAAAAGAGATGGGTGTGGCGGCTACATAATATGTAGACGGATGGGTGCCGAGTTTAAAACAGGCACAAATACCCACTCACTCAAAAACACATATGCACACTCACATGTACACAATAGAGTAATTACAGTATAGAATGTGTATATGGCAATAATAAAATATATTGTATATGAGAGTATATATGTATATATATACATATATATATAAAAATATAAATATATATGCTGTATATATGTGTGTATTATATGTATATTATATATAATGTATATACATTTATATATACTGTATATGCATAATAAGCATTATGAATATATATATATATATATATATATATATATATATATATATATATATATATATATATATAATTAAGTATATTATATATAATGTATATACATTTATATATACTGTATAGCATAATAAGCATTATGAATATATATACAGTGTTTTATATATATATATATATATATATATATATATATATATATATATATATATATATATATATATATATATATATATATATATATATATATATATATATATATATATATATATATATATATATATATATATGTGCACATAATGTGCATTATGAAAATATTTCAGTATTTTAATTGGTGGAATGTCATCAAAATGATATGTTTTTATGCTAGAGGAGGTAAGAGGAGAATGCATTTTTTGCACTGAGCAAGTAATTATTTGGTTTAAACTGTAGATAAATGAATTATAACTCGTCATTGTCATGTTCCTCCCGAGTGGCAACAACGTTTTTGAAATGCGGCACAATTTTTGTCATCGGGAAAGAATTTTTCATATAGCGTCTTTTAGTGTCGTGTTTGCAGCAAAACTGAACCTGTTTTGTAATGTAAATTTGCGGTTGGTAGATCTCTTCCGCAGTGAAAAACGCACTTTTATAAAAAAAAATATTATATATATATATATATATATATATATATATATATATATATATATATATATATATATATATATATATATATAAATTGAGATTGCTATGTTAAACAGTTTTATTATTGCGCTTTCAAATTTTGTGGAATTAAATTTTATTATTACTATTATTTTTTCTTGTCTTTCACAGTCATCGTATTCGACTGGGTGGTTTTTATTATTATTATTATTATTATTATTATTATTATTATTATTATTATTATTATTATTAAGTGAATTGATATCTGTCTATGCTCCTCGTTATTCCTGATATGGATAAGCGATTAAGTTTCAAATAAAATATTTCATGAAAGAATATCTGGTATTAGAATACTTAACAGCTTAGTATTTTATCCTGAGCAGTTACCGAGTACGTTTTATAAAATGTGAAAAAGTGAGTGGTCGTCATAGTCATAACCCTCAGAATAATTTGCTGCCCTTTGTACATCATCCTAGAGAAGTTAAAGATTTTATTTTATATCTGAATAATCATGAATATTTCGCTCATCAGGATTTTTTTTTAGGTTCTTCTTCTTGATGTTTTTCTGTTTCCTTTTGCAGTACCCTTTCCATCCTTCACATTGTCTTTTTCCTCACATAGTTTGTCTTTTTCATTACATATTTTTTTTTATAAAGAATTTCGACATTGTTTCTGTTAGTGATATCGTTAAAATTTTCTTCCTTTTTTTCTCTCATCATGTTCTTTCCTTCCAACATTCCACCCCAGATTTATTATCCAACCCCCTCTTGAAATTTGTTTCTATCTACCGTCACTTTATTCTCTTGTGTGGGCAGGTACGAGTAAAGTTCGGAGGTCACAGTTTACTAATTTATTCACAGAACATACACACACAGGTCAGGGGCTCGTGCGAGCCGAAATGTAGCTTCTGACCCTAGACAGGTGGAAACAGGGATTAAGTACAAGCGTTTGTGTTTGATAACGGAGAGAAATAGATAGTTATAAAATGGCACGGGATATCGGGCTGAAGTTCTTACTTACATGGTTGGAAAGCTGGCAGTGCAATACATACAGTGGTAACAATACGTGAAATAGGACAATAATAATAATAATGAAGATTTTTTTTACAGTAGTCGTTTGAGAGATGGTACGTTTCTTTCGTCCGCGTGTTTGGCTCGCGGGGCAGTGCTTACCGGAGTAGGGTCGACGTTGTGGGCCCTGTACCCTCTTTCTACATTATTTCAGATTTTCCCCTTGGCACATTTGTATGGGATTTTTCTCGTAATTGTTCTTGTACAGTATTCTTAGTTCCTTTGTACTTTCTGTTTCTATTTTCTATTAACTTTTAATGCAAGTTTCATATTTTTCTGTTTGTTCCATTTTATTTACCGTTTTTCTAGAAAATTTCCAGTATCTAAAAATCATCGCATTTTTCGATTTTACCCCTCATTGTGTTCAGTACTTTTCTTTAACAATTTTGCAAGCATGTGTTATAAGATTTAGGATTTGCTATAAACTTTCTTTTCTATTTTTCGAAATTCCTCTTTACATTCTACCTTCACTACTAACTTCATCCCTTCTCTCTCTCTCTCACTCTCTCTCAGGCGTCATTTTACAATTCTGTTTCGATCCACATATTTCTTTTAGGTAGTTTTCCTCAGGTTTCTTTTCCAGTTTTCATTTCCTTACCATATTTACTAGTGTTATCTTTCAACAGCCCACCCTTCTTCCCTCCCCCACCCTCTCCACCCCACACACACTTTTTCCCATCCTCAAACTGCTTGTAACCTTAGCTTTCATCGTCCCGCATTAGCCTCGCTTTAATATTCTCGGTAGCCGTTCTGTGAAGGACTGGCTCTTGGTAACAAAGCAGGATTAAAATCCGGCGGAGGAAACTGTCTGTGTGTGTGTAAAAATTTCTGTGACATAATTTTTAAGTTTGCACCGTGGGATACTTTTTATCACTTTCTATCTTTCGCCGTTCGTTTCTTGTTTATTTGTTTCGCTCGTTACTCCCAGCATGTTATCTTGCATTGCTTTCCTTATTACATTTAATCTCTTATTTCTGTTTCTCCCAGACTCCGAGCTCTTTTTTTTTTTCATGCCGGTTTTTTTTTAACATCTTTCGGTTTGGTCGTGTCAGTTTTCCATTTCCCAAAGTTTTTCTTCACGAGATAGTTCGTGTTTTTTCCCCTTCTAATTTTTTCAACTTTCTCATCCCTTCTTTCAGGTTGTTTTTAATCAAAATTTTTCGATTAAATTCTTCGTTTTTATTTTTCGATCCTCCGGTTTTTCAAATTTCGTTCCGTTTAATATTTTTAAGTTTCCCCAACGCATTCTCTTTTTTTAATTTTTTTTTCTTTCGTTTGATCTTTCATTTGTTGTTTTTGTTCCTCTTTTCAACTTCATTTTATTCTTCACCTTTATATTCGTAAGTGTTGTCACTTCTCCGGCTTCATTTTCTAAAATCAACCGTATTTGTAAGCCATGAAAATTGTACATACCCTGGCTTTGTTTAATTTGTCCTCTATTTCTGCCATGTTAATCCTCCAAGTGTGAAAAATTAACGAAGGGTTTTGTATATTTGAATAATTATTTCTATGTAATCTAGAATGTCCTCAGGCTATTTTATTAATTTCTGTACATGTCTGAGGATCATCCATCTTAATTCTTCTGAATTACCACTGTAGTTTGTATGATTTTCTTTTTCGCTTTTATATTGATGTAACTCTTCACATACTCTTTAATTCCACTAGGGAGTTTAGGTTTTTACCCATATCCTTGTGGGTGTTTAGGGACTTATGGGTCAGTGTTAGGATGTTGGAATAATAGTTAGGATGTTGGAATAATAGATGGATAGATTTAGATGGAAATGGCTGGGGATATATACTGGGTAACCCCATAATGTAACCTTTGAAACATCAAGTCTTTAATTGTTCTTGGCCTTAGGTTGTTTTTCACGTATGCCCATTCATAGCGATCTATTATCTCCTAAACTCTTTCTTCTCCCCCAGTTTCTCTTACCGAACTTTCTGTTGAACATTTCTCAGTTGTCTTCCTGTTACTCGTCCGCCGTACCCTGTAGTGGGGTTAGTGCAGTCAGTGCTCCTCATGCGGTGCACTGTAGGCATTACTTAAGGTTCTCTGCAGCGTGCCTTCGGCTCCTAGCTGTAACCCCTTTCGTTCCTTTCATATTCTCTTTTTTCCATCTTGCTATCCACACTCTCCTAACCATTAATCCATAGGGCACCTGCGAGGTTTTCCTCCTGTTACACCTTTCAAACCTTTTACTGTCAATTTCCGTTTCAGCGCTGAATGACCTCCTAGGTTCTAAATTCTATATGCAATGCAGTGCAGTGCAACTCGTCCGTCAAAAATGCTTTCCATCCTCATTCTGACCTGTGTTTCATTTCCTTTATTTAATTCATTGACCCCTTTGCTTCCCTTCGTCTACAGTAGTTTTGTCTTGTCTGTCATTCTAGGAAAAGTCTTTTTGATGTTTCCTCCCTGTGTCAAGTTTTCTTTACATTTTTTTTTCTGACGGCGTTCTTCTTCTTTTAAATAGATTTACCAGGACTTACGTGGCTAATATACCGAATTTTATTTTCAAAACTTAATGTTAGAAGGTTATTACTACATTTATTTTCTGGCTGGAGTATCTTTATGAAAGTGTTTCTTACTTATTTTTTCTATTACTTTACCTGTGTTTTGTTTTTCTTTTTCTAACATTTGGGCTTTTTTATTTGTATGCTTACCTAACAAATTGTTGACCCTTTTTCGCTTGTTCTTATGTTAAACAATAATGGTAGTAATAAGTTTAAAATTAATATGTGGCCAAGAAACCGGAATTGGGTATTACTGGTATCCGAATGATGCCCTATTACTGCAGGAGTATGGGCTACTTGTTAAACTTCTGATTTACATTGGAAAGAATCAGAGTCAAATGATTCAGTATGGTCAATTTAATAACGAAGCTTGCACCTTATAAAGAGGTCGCGAGTGTCGGCACCTTGTTAAGAAGCTCTTGGGAGCTTAGTTTTCTCAGTGTTATCGTCATGTTTGTGCTACCACAGGGATCCTCCGTAGGGGCTAGTGGCGTCGGTGCACCTCATGCGATGCACTGTAGGCATTGCTTAAGGATCTTTACAGCGTCCCTTCGGCCCCTAGCTGCAACCCCTTTCATTACTTTTACTGAACCTCTGTAGATATTCTCTTTCTTCTGTCTTACTTTCCACCCTCTTCTAACAGCTGATTCATACTGTAACTGCGAGGTTTTCCTCCTGTTACCCCTTTGTAATCTTTTACTCTCAATTTTCCTTTCAGCGCTGAAGGACCTTATTGGTCCCAGCGCTTGGCCTTCGGCCTAAATTGCACATTCTGTTCTATTCTTCGTGTAAATTAAATTTATTCCATGTTTACCCTTTATTTCATGTCATTACAACCTAGTTTGTGTAGCCTCCGTCAAATAACGAACAGCCTACAGCACGTGACGTTCCAGAACGAACGTTAAAAAGGATCATTGTTTGCCAATTGATTTTGACTCTTGCGCTGTTTGACTCGGAGGCTCAGTGGACCGGATATTCAATTAACCAGTGAAAATCGTATCCAAGCTTACCTGTCATTTTTGTACCTGGCCCAAAATAAACAAAACTTATGCGACTACTTTATAACCCCAGGATACGAGCTCCTGAATCTCATGTCCGGATGTCTAGGGGTATTGGAGAAGAAATATAAAAATGGTTTTATGACAGAGAAAATGTTTGCGTTTCTCTTGGTGTATGTTCGTAGCTTACGTAAGTGTCAGACAGTTCATTTATTTTATAGTTTACCTGTGAACCTTTTTGACTTTTCAATAATCTCAGTCACGCGGGATAAACGTATAATATTAAAAAAATGGCATCTTCATGATTGTATTCTGTTAAGAATGTTATATAACATGTTGACAAATGTTCACGAGGTTTGTAGTCATTTTAACGTCTCACCATTACTTCATGGTTACTTTCCATGTTGAGATTATGCATTCATTGAGGGAGGTGCTAAATCCCACAATAATACCTAAATAAATCCGTCTACATTCATGCAATAATTAATGTCAATGGGTTTTTAATCCTTTATGAAAACTACTACACTCAGTAACGGGTGACATTTGTCATTCTGAGTCCAGAAAACCTAGGCAGACTTTGATTCACAACGTGAATGTCACCGATGTTATCAGAATGCTGCTTTGCCATCAATTTTCCAAATGATCTTTCAGCTGTCAAAGTGTCATGCTTATGATAAAACCATATATTGTCTTCCGGTCAGTCGCCTTGAGTGCGATTTTAGCTGTTTTAGCTATGATTTTCAACAAATTAAGAAGCTTGTAACTTGGGATTTATTCTCACTAAAGTACAGTTTATATTTCAAAGCCGATTAGAAAATGATTAGACGGATTAGTTCTTTTTTTAAAAGCGAGCACTCACACGTGATTGGTTTATTCGTTAGAAAGAAACTGATAACAGTTTTTAGGTGAATAGCACTTGTTTTGTTTTTAATCTTTCACTTTTTCAATGTTCAGATATCTCTTAAGTACCTTTCGTTGAAAGATACATTTCAAGCACGTGTCAAACTTGGAAACACATGCACATTTCAAGCACGTGTCAAACTTGGAAACACATGCACATTTCAAGCACGTGTCAAACTTGGAAACACATGCACATTTCAAGCACGTGTCAAACTTGGAAACACATGCACGAGGGGAGACGAGCAAAGAGAGAAGGAAATTATTCTGCCGCTTTTGACCTAATTGCCAAGTGGCACGCTCACTTGATGGTCTTAAGCTTTGATGTTTGACGGAACGGAGAAGAAATGCGACCTCTGGGAGATCTAAAACGCGGAGAGCTGACGCTGAAGAAGATGGAGATATGTCATTCTCTCTCTCTCTCTCTCTCTCTCTCTCCCCTGATTTCTTACGTCGTCCTTTCATGGCTTAACTGTAATTTAACTATTCTCTCTCTCTCTCTCTCTCTCTCTCTCTCTCTCTCTCTCTCTCTCTCTCTCTCTCTCTCTCTCTCTCTCTCTTTCCCCTGATTTCTTACGTCGTCCTTTCATGGCTTAACTGTAATTTAACTATTCTCTCTCTCTCTCTCTCTCTCTCTCTCTCTCTCTCTCTCTCTCTCTCTCTCTCTCCCCTGATTTCTTACGTTGTCCTTTCATGGCTTAACTGTAATTTAACTATTCTCTCTCTCTCTCTCTCTCTCTCTCTCTCTCTCTCTCTCTCTCTCTCTCTCTCTCTCTCTCTCTCTCCTGGTTTCTTACGTCTCCTTTCATGGCTTACCTTTAATTTAACTAAACTAAACTATTCTCTCTCTCTCTCTCTCTCTCTCTCTCTCTCTCTCTCTCTCTCTCTCTCTCTCTCTCTGTACTGATTTTTTACGTCACCCTTTTGTGGGGCAATTATAATTGGAATTGCTTTTAAGATGAATCAACGGAGGAATAAATAAATCATAGAATAAATAAATCATACATTCCATATTCATACTAAGTAATTCCAAGAGAAGAATGAATGAATAGACAGTACGGTGAAAAACTGTGACAAGTTCCTTCGTTGTTTGCAATGGCATGGTAGTTGCTTTATAACCCCACCCCGCCCCCCAAAAAAACAGGCTATTTAATTCCTTTTGTATAAGGGCATAAATTTAAGTCTTTCATGTTTGCTTCATTTGGTTCTGCTCATGTAGAACTGATCTTCGTTCTTCCTGGTATTTCCTGATTTTCGGTTTACCTTAAGGTTTGTCTTAAGAAGATTTCACCCATTCACTCAGCCCTATATCTCTTCGCCCCTATATTATCCCTCATCAACAAACGCTTCCTTGTTATTGACGCAAGTTTCTCTTACGCAAAGCCAATTTTTGAGTGACCTAGTAATTCTCTTTGATCAGTTTTATCTTTTCCACTTTTTGATTACCCACCTTGCCTCGTGTAATGTATCTCTCTTGTCGAAAGTTTTCATTTTTTTTTTTATTTCGTAAGAATTGTAATCCACTTGTATAACTTCGTCTTGCCCTGCTTTTAAGGCGATTATTTAGTTTTCAGGTATTTTGTTTACCTCACTTTTTCCCTCGGGCCCTCTTAGCGTTCGTTATTTCTGATCTTTTTAGTTTTCTGTAAAAGAAAACTATTGTGCCGGCTTTGTTTGCCCTCAGATCTTAAAAACTACTGATGCTAGAGGGCTGCAAATTGGTATGTTGATCATCCACCCTCCAATCATCAAACATACCAAATTGTAGTCCTTTAGCCTCAGTAGTTTTTATTTTATTTAAGGTAAAAGTTAGCCATGATCGTGCTTCTGGCAACGCAGCAACACAAGCCACCACGGTCGACTGAGAGTTTGATGGGCCGCGGCCCATACAGCATTATAACGGGACCACCGAAAGAGAGATTTGTTTTCGGCGGCCTTGATTATAAGCTGTGTAGAAAAACTTCAGCTCATTTTTAGTTGTTTGTAATATATTTTGCTATTGCGGTAAGATGCCTTTATTCTTACGTGAGTGTATATTTTAGGTCACCTTCAGCCACCTTTTGACGTAAAATACAGTAGATTATGTCTAGAG
Source organism: Macrobrachium rosenbergii (assembly GCF_040412425.1). NCBI lineage: Eukaryota > Metazoa > Arthropoda > Malacostraca > Decapoda > Palaemonidae > Macrobrachium > Macrobrachium rosenbergii. The sequence continues at coordinate 33,276,698 of NC_089787.1, read as the reverse complement.
GATAACTGTGTTCAGGGCAAGAGCGAATACTTATTTTTATATTTATAACGTTATATATTTTATTATTAATTGTTTGGTTGGTGTATATAAAAAAATACCCAAACCACAACATTTTGTACACACCGTTTGCATCATCCTCAGAATTTTTATGCTTCCTTGTTCACCCGTTTCGATTCCTCGTATCGTTCAAGTTCTGTTTAATCTTGCGGATTTCCCCAGCTTTAAATATTGATTGGACACGCGAACTTTTGTCCTTGAGCGAGTACGGTTTACTGACGTACTGCAGCGGCAAAAAACTTGAAAGTTTTTCCAATTTTGGAATGAGTCTACGGTATGTGTAAACTTTCATTCAGTGTTTTTAAATCTTGGTGCACACGCATATACCTACACAAGTACGCACACACACAACACACACACACACACACACACACACACACATATATATATATATATATATATATATATATATATGATTATTATCATTTTGTACGTGATATTTATCATTTATCACACATTATATACAGGTGAAAAATAATTAGAGACTTTTGTACGTGATTCATTTATCCAGGTGAAAAATAATATATATATATATATATATATATATATATATATATATATATATATATATATATATATATATATATATATATATATATATATATATATATATGTGTGTGTATTGTGTATATATATATATATATATTTATGAATATATATATATATATATATATATATATATCATTTATATGCATATATATGTGTATATATAATCATGAAGCTACAAATGTCGCTTAATATCAAATTCACGCTACCTCGGGAATATCCCCGATGGGGGATTATCACCGCCGGGGAATTCATAAGTGATAAGTGGGCTGGTACTGGTCGTGGGTTCGAGACTCGGCAGTACCAGTCCATTTATCACTTATAAATTCCCCTTCGGTGATAATTCCCCACCGGGGATATTCCCGAGGTAGCGTGAATTTAATATTAAACGACATTTGTAGCTTCATGATGGTATATAAATCACGGTGTGATAAAAAATTTCATGAGTGTATATATATATTATATATGTATGAATATAATATAATATGTATATGTGTATATATATATATATATATATATATATATATATATATATATATATATATATATATATATGAATGTATGTACATTTAATAATTAACCTAAAACTAATTTTTAGTTTTAATACGGTGTCCGGCAAATGCCGAAAAATAGTTCACTTCAATCATAATTGTGCTTTCTTTGCATATGATATTGACAGCAGAAATAATGATTTCCTTTCTTTTTTTTCACTTTATATCCTGCCAAGAGGCAGATTTTTCTAAATTACACGATCATTATACTCAAGTTTTCTTTAAAGTTAATAGTTTAAAAGAAAAATTTATGCTCTTATTACTCATTATTTTGCAACTTTAACGAATAATGTTTGAAACTCATAGTACCGGTGGTGAATTATGAAGAATTCTCTGTAATCAGAGATTCTTGCTTTTTTAATCTTTAGAAAGGAGATTGCTAGAAGTGAAAAAGCGCGGATATTCTGAGAGAATTATTATCCTATATTTTATTGTTAATTATTTACAAAGTCTCTGATAATGATCGACAATAATCCTGTATTGAGTATTACCGGTATTAAAATGGATGATCTTTTTTCAGAGTTCAAGAAATAGTGAACTATTAAATAAAAGGAGAGAATGAAAGAGAGATGGTATGGAAGGTATTATAAGGCAAGGGGTGGGGAGATTTATGTTAACTAAAGTTGACTTAATTATAGCATCGTTGGAATAGCAGCAGAATAGAATTAGTGAGAGTAATGGGGTATAAATACAGTTTCATGAATGTGTCCGTGCTTTGTCTTTAACAGTCCAAATTACAACTGGAAGACTGAGTTATAAGGATACAGATTAAGTGAAAGCACTATGAAATTTGTTCTTGCACGTTTAACAAAATAGTTCTTTATAGGACTTCAGTATGGCTTATCTCTACTTTTAAAGAAATGCCAACTTTGACAGTCCCAATTTCAACTGGAAAATACATATTAAGTGAAATCACTTTAAAATCAGGTCTTGCACGTTTAACCAATCAGTTGTTTACAAGACTTCAAGATGGCTTCATCCCTACTTATAAAGAAATGACAGAGAAATACTTGTCATGATCTCTCACCTGTGTATAAGCAAGGAGGAGCGACGTCTTTCCGACAGCGCCATCACCTACAGCCACGATCTTTAGGACTCGTCCCATTCCCGACATCTGCAAAAGGATTAGGGATATGCAGTTAAGCTGACTCGTTTGAATCATCAAGATACTGAATTGGTTACAAATTAAAACAAGTAAAAAATGGGCGGAAGTTTCTTGGGTGCAATCGAGTTTTCTGTACAGCGTATAGTGCTGTACGAAACTTTCAGTCATGGCTCGTAAAACTCTCAGCCGCGACCCATGAAACTTTCAGCCACAGCCCGGAGATGGCCTGTGTTGTTGGCATCCATGGCGGTGCCAGATGCACGATAATGGCTAACCTTTAACCTTGAATAGAATAAAAACTACTGCGGCTAGAGGGTTGCAATTTTGTATGTTTGATGATTGGAGGGTGGATGTTCAACTTACCAATTTGCAGCCCTCTAGCCTCAGTAGTTTTTAAGATCGGAGGGCGGACGGACAGACAAAAAGCCATCTCAGTAGTTTTCTTTTACAGAAAACTAAAAATGAAGGCCTCAACTAGGAGTGGCCACCCAGTGAATGTTTTAATTCTTGTTCATCGAGGTCCATTCACCCTTTCTTGATATATCCTGCGACAGAAAGAACAGGTTTAAAGATCTCCAAGGAGGATACTGTATTTTCGTTTTGACGATGCAATAAAGTCATCTACTTCATATGATTTACAGCGGAATACTTGGAGAAGAAACATGCCCATTGGCTTACTAAAAAGAATATTTCGAATTCGTTTTGACGAATGTAATGAAGTCATCTACAACACATGATTTACAGCGGAATGCTGAAGAAGAAACATGCCCATAGGTTCACTAAAAAGAATATTTCGAACGCGGCAGCCTCCTTTTAGTAGTTTTACAATTGCGGGATTATTCTGTAGTGCATGTTTTTATTTATGCATGTACGCAGCTGTGTGGTAGTTTAAACAGATTGTTTTAGCGAGTTATTACGACAATGAAATTTACTATTTAGCCAATTAAATTACTCTAAAACCTTTAAAGGGCATTGGGGTAAATTGATGACCAATTAAACCTGAGTTTAGTTTTACCCACCACTAACTAACTGTGTGCATTTCGTCCTGTTTTGAGCAGCAGTAAAAACAATATATGCAGTAGGAATTGTTACATGGCAGTTTATTTTTGTTTTCAGTTCGGAAAACGTAGAAGTTATAGGCTTGATGAGGTTCCAAACTGACGATATTACTGAAAACAGACTTTATTCACATTTTTCAGATGATTTTTCTCTGCTCTTCAATTTGAAGAATTTTTTATCTTCAAAATTATATATATATATATATATATATATATATATATATATATATATATATATATATATATATATATATATATATATATATATATATATATATATATATATATATATATATATATATATATATATATGAAGCTTTGTATACATAACTTAAAATATAAAACACAACTTATATATATATATATATATATATATATATATATATATATATATATATATATATATATGTATATATATATATATATATATATATATATATATATATATATATATATTATATATATATATACATACACATATGTATGTGTATATATGTATATATATGTATATGAAAGGTGTGTTTTTATATTTTTAACTTATGTATATAGCTTTATATATATATATATATATATATATATATATATATATATATATATATATATATATATATAAAATATAAAATCTTCAAATTGAAGACCAACGAAAAATCTCTTGAAAAATGTGAATAAAGTATGATTTCAATAACATCGTGGGTTTGGAAGCTCATCAATCACGGTGTTAGAGTAGAGAATGATTGACAATTCTCAGGGGATTATCCCTTCTCATATCCCGTTGTCATGATAAGAATAGAATCTTACGAATTACGTGACAAATGAAAAATGTCAAGAGGTATTCATATTCTGGGGTTTGTCTAAATGTCACTTTTTTTTTTTTTTTACATTAAAGGTCCTGTCCTCAGCACGTTACACAGGATGTTGACTGCGATTAGAATTAGTCTCCAGAATAACATTTATCCGTCAGTTTCCTCCCTTTGCACAAGGGTGTGTTTTTCGTTCGACCTTTATTCGAATATCAGATTTGTCTTTATTCATTTGGCCGCTTTCAGTTTTTTCATTTAACGAAAACCTTAAATATTCAGTGCCATATGCAGATTATTTTTTCTGGTATTGAATATAGCCTCATTCCCGGCATGTTCGTCTGCGCCAGATTTTACTTTGTTAAGGGCATAACCGAATAACAGGCTGTTGCAAAATAGATATTTTTCCCCCTTCACTGTAGCTTGCAGAGTTTTTCTTTCTTGGGATTTTTCTCCCAGAGTGATGGCAAACTCGGTTTCTGTAAACAGATCAAATATAAAACTCAGGGAAAAAGGTTCAGAACTGAATTCCAGGTTTGTGAATGAAAAGAGAGAGAGAGAGAGAGAGAGAGAGAGAGAGAGAGAGAGAGAGAGAGAGAGAACTTGTTTTACGTTTTAGGAGTGCTTGATAATACGTGGCCATGTTAGGTTGCGTCCAAGACAGTATTTCCTCATAGCCTTTTTGTCATATCCATTGGTTCGGGAATATGCATCCTTTTATTTCAGTTATAACTTCATTCTCTGTTGCTAGTTATGAGTTTTATCAGTGACATTTAATATGAATGAAATGATCCATTGTTTTTAATCTACTTCCTTCTTTTATTTGTGATGGGTATTCCTAAAAACAAAAAAAAAACAAAAAACTAACTGCATCCTGTTTTCGAAACTATTGCCATCTCTGAAAACATTAGTCTTTCTGTTGTTTGTACGAGTTGGTTCACGTTGGGGTGTTGTGGGTGGATCCTTTGCTGACGTTTTCGTGTTTCGTTGTTATTTACCACTAAAATAAATTTGGTTTGGTTCCTTACTTTGAAATAAAGTATTGAATGAATGTAGAATTCAGTTTTCACCAAATGAGGTCTGCCCTTCACTTCGTTAGTTAAAGCTGTAGACACATCAGCCATTATCACTCTTCTTATTTGTGCTGTGAATGAGCTAGATTCAAGGAACTTTGCCCTTTTCTGTAGTTGTGGCATGAAACACTAAAAACAGGAATAATTACTGTTTTTAGATATTTTGTGAAAGGTGGGATAAAATTGGTAAATTATTCTGAACGTCGGTGAAGGCTGAATTATCATATACTGATAGGCAGCACTGTGTAGGTAATAACTTAGGGGTTTTTAAATTATTATTTGATTAAAATACACACACACATATATGTAAGTATTTATTGAATTTTCTTCATGTGTTCAATCAGAACAAAATAAATTCTTAGTATTTCATTTACCTTTTCCTCAAATATGTTGCACCTGGTAAATAAGGACGAAAGGCATTCTGAGAGATGAATCTCTGCCAACCATTTCATGCAGAAAACGAGTTCTGGCCGGTCGGAAGTGGGCCTCACCAATTCGCTTCCTCCCTTTCCAATTCTCCCTCTCAGTCCGGTTTTAGCAATTCTCGTCACTTTGTAGACACCTGGATGTGTCCGAGTTAACTTTATAGGCATCTCGATGTCTCACATGCCTCAGACTTGACTTTATAGGCATCTGAATGGCTCTTGTAGGCATCTGGTCGCCATGAGTTGTTTCTGACATCATTGCCCTTTCAGGAATTCAAGTCTTATTTGCAACTATCGGTGCGTGCATAAAATGTCTAGATGTGTGTATGTATATATATATATATATATATATATATATATATATATATATATATACATATATACTGTATATATGGAAATAGGCCTCCAATGCCGTGCCACAGAGATGGATATGTACCGTATTCCTCCAACCTAAATGACTTTTTACATGTATTCCTTATCCACTTATACACAAGTGTGTTTTGTTTTATACTCAAGTACTAAACCACAATTATCACTTGACATCAAATTGACTAAACCGTGAAAATAACTTACCACAAGGGGAATTATAATTTATGGGTGTATATGCTTTAGTCAGGGTTTGAACCTGGGCATTTGGTTTAGATACAGTGACTGGCAGTCGACTTGGCCATTAAGCTGTCAGAGATGTAGGTTGATGTCAATTCTGCTGCACATATTCTATTTATAGGAATCTGATTTAATTGATTTAATTAATTTAATTAATTCAATTTAATTTAAATGGCAAAGTTCACACAAGGCACAAGATTTAACTGAATTATTATGCTGACTTGACCCGCAAATTTTATACATTATTTGATTTGCAGTTTTGATTAAACGCAGAAAACTCAGAATTACATTTAGTAGTGATTTTTGTGCTAAGATAAATATTTTCCTCTTTTTTGAGATGTGAAATAGATCCGTTATGGTAGAAAGAGATTAGTACCTTCCGAGCTGTAATCTCTCTTTGTTTTTGGAAGTCTGGACGAACTGGTGTTTGGTTAGGGTGGTTGACCAGAAAGACCCCGAGGACTGTGTTGTTTCAGGAATAGTAAAAAAAAAAAAAAAAAAAAAAAAAGAAGTAAGGTTTTATGGGTCTCTGGTCCACCAGCTATTTTTCCAAGCTGGAATGAGGGAGAAAACAACGCGTAGGCAAGTATTGTCATTCAATTCTGTTGAAAAATTTTCGGCTACCCGTATCATTAAACAAATGAATATAGCATTTCTTGCTTAGTATCACGTAATATATAGTAGAAATCAAGGTAAAATCAAAACTAAACCCTTAATTATTAAAGATAGGGCCAATGAATCTTACAAAAATAAGCATGAACGACATAATCTGCCAAGTAATGGCGTAATGCCATGAAAATGAATAACTTTTGTTTCCTACAAATAATACGACATGTTATAACGTAATGCAATTAAATATATATATATATATATATATATATATATATATATATATATATATATATATATATATATACACAGTATATACTTGCAAAAACATAAGAAAATATAAAGGCAGGGATGACTGACGCTTGAGAGATTGACCTGCTGCTAATTAGCCAGTTCCGATAAGGGCATGATGAAATAGGATGTACTCATTTAGTTTTAGTGGAACTTTTGCATTTCTGCAATACAATTCATCTTTTCAGGTTCCTGATCAGTTCTACACCATGTACTTTGGTGTTCACGTATTTACCTACTACATTTGATAAGAGCATCGGAAGTTATTGTTATAGATACATTTTCTTCTCTTTTTTATTTACCTAGATGCACTTTACCGTTTTCTTTAGCCGCGTTCTTAAATTCTAGCTTTAATTCATATTTCTTGCAGTCAGAATAGTGCATATTTATTTACCCAGATATTAGACTTTGAAGCGTTGATTTTCAAAAATTTTATATAATATTATGAGCCCAGAAAAAACAAATTATTTTAAATGTAAATTCACGTCATGAACTAGTCGATGAAGCCACTTTCTTTTTTTTTTTTTTACACTACTCCCCTTTGTAGGACCAAATCTATTTTAATTGATATGCAGCGCCGTTATGGGACTAATACGAATGCACCCCTGTGAATATTATGAGTGTCGATGCACGTGATGCTACTTCAAAATGATTTTTCCCGAAGTGTTTTAAACTTTATATCTTATATGTTTTATTTGGCGATTTTTATTTATGCACTTTGAACAATCAGTGTTGTGCCAGTGTCAGCCGTAATGCCTCTCTCTCATCCTTTTAGTTTTCTTTAAAAGAAGACTATTGAGATGGCTTCTTTTTGTCTGTCCGTCCGCCCCCAGATCTTAAAAACTCCTGAGGCTAGAGGGTTGCAAATCGGTATGTTGGTTATCCACCCTCCAATCATCATACACGCCAAATTGCAGCCCTCTAGCCTCAGTAGTTTTGATTTTATTTAAGGGGAAAGTTAGACGTGATCGTGCGTCTGGCACCGCTATAGAGGCTAACAACACAGGCCACCACCGGGTTGTGGCTGAAAATTTCACGGGGCGCGGCTGAGAGTTTCATGGGCCGGGGCTAAGAGTTTCATAGAGCGTTATACGCTGTACAGAAAACTCGATTGCGCCGAAGAGACTACGGCGCAATTTTTATTGTTTTTTGTGGCTTATTTTTCATCAAGGACATTCCATCCTGTGGATGTTTACCTGAGCAGCCTTTGGCTAATGAGTCATATCGGCGTTTTTATTTAAAAAGGAAAATATACGCAAGTTACAAAATAAATTTAATAAAGGATAGGGAAAGGTGACAGTAAATATTCGTTTAGAATAGACGAATGCTGCTCGAAGAATATCATATAATGGCATATTTTATACAAATCAAGCAAACTCGACACTGTTGAATACCCTGACGTCATAAGGACTATCTAAGAACTCAGGGCTTTGACACCCGGACCTATCGAGGAGATAATTGGCGTTTACAGAAATATGTCAGTTTATCATTTGTCTCGTACCTTATCATTATTTGTAATCTCTTGGGTTGGGGCGGATGTAAAATTGCAACATTTTTGAAGAACAGTAGTATGTATAACAATTCCTTTGCGAGTATTTGATGGTTTAGTTTTGCATCCATAACAATTGGCGTGTAACTTGAAGAAGTTTGCAGAGGTCAAGTAATTGTGCCAGCTAGAGTTACTATTTTGTCTAATGTGATTCAGTATCTGGAGACAGGAAATGATGATAATGTTAATAAGATAATATGGACTATGAAGATTGGTGATAACAAGAGCCTCGATGGCTCAGTCGGTTACAGCAGCAGCTTCGGACTTCGTAGAGGTCTGTGGCGCGGGTTCAAACCCGCAGCCGACTGATCAGAGAGGCAGACACTTTGCTATCCGTGTAGACATCCCGGGATTTGTAATCAACGGATAGGTTTGCTTAAAAAGCGAATGGATGTTACAGACTAAATACACACACAAAACAAAACCACTACAACACCTTCTAAAAACATAACAAACATCTCACACGTCTCGAACTCTCGCCATACCCGCGCAATAACTTCTCGCTGCTGGGAAGAAAGGGCGTTGGGTCGGGTATGATACATGAAACATACGTACCGGGGTCTAAGCGACGTCAGGCAGGGCAGCCGATCGGGACCACAGGTCTACCCCAAAGCCAAATCAAAAAAGTCCTTCAAAAGAAGGCATCGTGCTTACCCCATACAAAAATGGGAATAAAAGCACGTTAAAAGAAGAAGAAGAAGAAGAAGATTGGTGATAACAATAATTGTTCGTGCATTATTAGAGTCCATTGTTAATCCAAAAAGCAGCTCCTGGGATTAAGGATATTATCATAAATTGGTTATTTCCTAGTGTGGATTTTCAATTGAACGATCTTGGTCCTCGTTCACCTTTCTTAGAGTTTGGGAAATGCCATTCTTTAAAGCTTACAGATTATATTATCATTGGTAATATAGCACTTACTTCGATGAATACTTTAATGTGGCTTTGTAGCCTTGTGATTTACGTTGTTCTGTTGAATTCCAGTAAAAAGGAATTGACAGATTTTTAAAGGTGTTTGGTAAGTCTCAAGAGGGATAGAAATTTACAGGTAGTTTGGAATTCAAGCTCATTAGGCAAGTTCAGATGATTTCTTTTATTAAAGATCCCTTCATGTAAAGTATATAAGATTGACTGAATATTAATCGGCTTTCTTGCATTGCCAGATTTTACTTTGAAGTATCTTGTTGCGACAAGCAGTTGGCTTTCAGCAAATACTTTTTCCCATGAAATTCACGAAAAGCTTCAGGTTTCACGCTTGCAATAATCAATGGTATGTACTGTTATTACAGTAAACTATGTGTTTTTTAGCATGGAAAGTTACTTGGAAATCTAAGAACGCTTGTATATTATGAATGTTAATCGATGATATTTAACATTCTAAATATGAATGCGTTCTAACATCCGAACGAACACGGACACACAGCAGACATGTACGTATGTAAGTTACCGTAATTTAAGAGCGTTGGGTTAACGTCAAATGAATATAACTAGGAAGTTTTACGGGAAGAATGATAGTGAGGGGGAGAAAGACAATTGCTATATACATTGTTGAACAAATTAACCTTGGAATAGAGTGACTGGCTCAGTTAATTTATAAGTATAGCTACTGAATCTTTATTATTTAAAAGAAATGAGTAATAGCACTATTCAGTTTTGGTTCTGGATGTAATTTGGTTTTAAGTACGTTCTCAGAGTTTACATTTCATGTTCTTCTAAAGCTTTTCAGTGTAAAGGTAAAGCTTTGTTATCTTAGATTGGAATATTTCTGCTCTGCATCTGTTGAATGTTTGCTTTCATGATGGTAATATTTTCTTCATCTCGTAACATTTTCGTCGCACTTAGCTTTTTTTTTTTAATGAGAATGAAGCTTTTTTTTATTTAGAATAGATATATATATTTATTACGTTAGTCTTGGTAACTAATCTACAGCAGATCTTGAGTTGACCTTTTTATAAGAGTGATAGAGTTTTCGTGTGGTTGAATCTATTGGTTGCTTGATAACTTTTGAAGCCTGCAGAAACAGTTATAATAATTTTGATTTTGTTAATGCAGTAAGAACTGTATCGAGACACGCACAAGTGACCCATGTATATTTTTAAATTGAATGGGGCAGTTTTCAAGTCATCTGTGCGCGGGGAAAAGAACTGATTCTCAAGTGTTTAACTCCTTGAAACCAAAATACTTTCTAGTTGGTCTGCAACAACAAGTAAAAATATATGCCGAAGTTTCTTCGGCGCAGTCGAGTTTTCTGTACATCGTATAATCAAGGCCACCGAAAACAGATCTATCTTTCGGTGGTCTCGTTATAATGCTGTATGAACCGCGACCCATGAAACTTTAACCACCTGCCGGTGGTTGCTTGACTTATATCATTGTCAGATGCACGATCATGACTAACTTTAACCTTAAATAAGATAAAAACTACTGAGGCTAGAGGACTACAATTTGGTATGTTTGATGATTGGAGGGTGGATGATCAACATACCAATTTGCAGCCCTCTAGCCTCAGTAGTTTTTAAGATCTGAGGGCGGACGGACAGACAAAGCCGGCACAATAGTTTTCTTTTACAGAAAACTAATAACTGTATTAAAAAGTTGTATGTTTTAAATTAAAGCACTCCAACTTCACGTTTCTTGTGTACGTGACTGAGGTCTCATATGTGGTAGAGCAGAACGCTTATCTTCCGTTTCCGCTGTGTGACTTCGAACTTACTAGAACCGGGAAACGCAACCGTTAATTCGACAATGTTCTTATATACGGTAGCATGAACATGCGTGTATTAGTTGCTTGTCTTTTGATAGAGTGAAATCGAATGTTGACGAAGTTTTGTACAGTAAGTTGCATTTTATTAATTGCATATATATTTTTATGCCATATAGTTATTTTATTTTGCTGTACTGTCTCCCATTGTTTTTCCAAATCATTGCTAATTTACACGAACAATGTCATAAGAAGTTAGGAATCATTGAATACAATTCTTAATTCTCAACTTAATAGAAATGGCTGTGGTTATGAAATAATCGTAAATCTATAATTCTCATGGTGGGACGTTTTGCTTGTAGTCCCATACACCCACCCATATTGACACATGGTTTGTAAGTGAGTTTTTGCATATTTGTAGAGGAGATTAAGATTTACCCAGATTGATATATTCTTATAGCTTGGTGATTTTGAATTACCTTGGTAAGACGCACTGATGCAGTGATGTCAGACCCTCAAACCGTTAGTATCATAGTTATGATAGTACAAGGGTTGGCCAGCAGTTAAAGTGTTTCTGGGCATCATCGAGGCAGCGTTTGACTGACAGATATTGTCTGAGTGGACACTTCAGACATCTCTCAGTTACGGCATTGCTGGTTTATTGGACTTGCCACTCAGAGTTGGATAGCCACAAGTTAGTTACAGTAAATCTTTAACTGGAGTGTTAAGTGAATAGTTAACGATTATTTTTTTTTTCTAATACATAAAATCATAGTAAACCCTCTCTCTAACACTGTGCATTTATATTTAAAAATGTATCCATAGGGTGAAATGTAGAATGAGTGTGTACTTCCCTTGCAGCGACTGTTTTATATTAGTCATCAGTTTATCCCTATGAAACGTTAAGTACGCACAAAAGCAGTTTTACTTATTAAATTGCTTAGGTAAATGCCATCTAATTTTCTTACCTTGGATTAATCCTATACAGGAAAGCGTAATTCAGATTTCACATTCTATAAAGAAAAACGCAATTCAATTTTCATAAGGGGCCTCTGGTATAGTGGTTAGTGTCGTAACATGCCACTCAGATGTCGCGGGTTCGCGTCTCCCCAGGGCGATGAAAAATCACTGGCTCTGCTGCAGTGTGGGGTTTGCGGTGGGAGGTTGAAACCAACATTCTTTGGAAGTCTGAAGTTCAAGTCAATGGCCCACGTGTGCTTGTTCCATGTGAATAGGTTTCATCTACTGAAATAATGATGATAATAATAATAGTCGAATCATTGTATAATTCTGTGAAAAGACTAAAATCATAACCTTTTCGTATAAAGAAGCTCCCAGTTAAGTGAACAAGTTTGAGCAATGAAAAGGAACGTTTAAAGAACTCTTTGAAAATAAATTCATATAAAGAATCCCAGTCCAGAGTCAAATGGGTGGGGAGAATGGAATTAAAATACCATGGATTCCTCCCAAAACCACTTGATATTTCCACTGGTGGTTGTTAGATTAATCTTCAGTGGGGGTGAAGTACATCACTCTGAGGACAGTTTGTTTATGGGTCTTTCATTTCAGGTATTGGAAACGAAATTAAAACGTATGTAGACAGGCTACTTACTATAACAAATACAGTGACTTGATTGGCGTACCGGTTTATTAAATCATACTATCGTCACAGTAGTATGACTTCACCGGTTTATTTTGAATTATAACTATCATCACAGTAGTATGACTTAATTGCTTTATTAAATCATACTTCGTCACAGTAGTGTGACTTAACCAGTTTATTAAACCATACTATCGTCACAGTAGTATGACTTAACCAGTTTATTAAACCATACTATCGTCACAGTAGTATGACTTCACCGGTTTATTAAATCATACTATCATCACAGTAGTATGACATAACCAGTTTATTAAATTATAACTATCGTCACAGTAGTATGACTTAACTGGTTTATTAAATCATACTGTCGTCACAGTAGTATGACTTAACCAGTTTATTAAATCACGTTATCGTCACAGTAGTATGACTTAACCAGTTTATTAATTATAACTATTGTCACAGTAGTATGACTTAACTGGTTTATTAAATCATACTGTCATCACAGTAGTATGACTTAACTGGTTTATTAAATCATACTGTCGTCACAATAGTATGACTTAACCGGTTTATTAAATCATACTGTCGTCACAGTAGTCTGACTTAACCAGTTTATTAAATCACACTATCATCACAGTAGTCTGACTCAACCGGTTTATTAAATCTTAGCTATCATCACAGCAGTATGACTTAACTGGTTTATTAAATCATACTATCGTTACAGCAGTATGACTTAACCAGTTTATTAAGTCATACTATCGTTACTGTAGTATGAATTAACCAGTTCAATAAATCATACTATCGTCACAACAGTATGACTTAACCGGTTTATTAAATCGTACTATCGTCACAGTAGTATGAATTAACCGGTTTATTAAATCACACTATCGTCACAGTAGTATGACTTCACCGGTTTATAAAACCATATTATCGCCACAGTATTAAGGTCATCATCATGTTTTTGGGATCTGGTTTCCTTTCGTTGCCACAATTTGGGAGATTTTTTCCTTCATTATCAAGAGAAATATATGTTCGTAGCTAGTTTTTTTTTTTGATACCAAGATAAATGCATGTTCGTAGTCTGATATGGACTCTTGTACCTTTCATTGGCAACGTGAAGCCTTTATTTCCGGTAGATTTATCTTTTGGGTTTGTTGTTCGACGTCACTTATCTTATCAGAGAACATTCTCGAGTCTTATCCCATCTGACGTTATTTGTTTAGTAATTGTCCGTGAATTATGGTGGTGGTTGATTAGGTATCATTCCGTTCATGGTTACTAAATATTTCCTCTTGTTATTAACCCTGATGTTGAAATTATATGGAAATTGTCATTTTATGGTTTTTCGTATTTCTTCTTATTATAACCCTGATGATAAAGTTGTCTGGAAATTGGTCATTTTAGGGTTTTTCGTATTTCCTCTTATTATTAACCCTGATGATGAAATTATATGGGAATTGGTCATTTTAGGGTTTTTCGTATTTTCTCTTATTATTAACCCTGATGATGAAATTACATGGGAATTGGTCATTTTAGGGTTTTTCGTATTTCCTCTTATTATTAACCCTGATGATGAAATTAAATGGAAACTGGTCATTTTAGGGATATTCATATTTTCTTTTATTATTAACCCTGATGGTAATATTATGTGGAATTTGGACATTTTAGAGTTTTTCATATTTACTCTTATTATTAACCCTGATGGTAATATTATGTGGAATTTGGTCATTTTAGGGTTTTCATATTTCCACTTATTATTAACCCTGATGATAAAATTATGTGGGAATTGGTCATTTTAGGGTTTTTCATATTTCCTCTTATTATTAAACCCTGATGATAAAATTATATGGGAATTGGTCATTTTAGGGATCATCTTCCTTCTTCCTATTGAACAACATATTCTTTGGAAGCTTGAATTTCAATTCAATGGCCCCTTTGTGCGTGTGTTCCATATAAATAGGTTTCATCTACTGAATAATAATATAATAATAATATTTCTAAAGTTAACATTGTTTTTTAGTACATTAAGGTCCATCAACAGCTTAGGTAGTATTATAGTTTGACTAAAAGTGATATTAGTTACGTGGCTTGATGTTATTAGCTTGCCACAGCTGATAATGGGGGATTCCGGTGAACTTGACATTTCACAGAAATTTGGGAAAACAACATCAAAAGCCCACGAAAAAACAACTTTCGTAATTAGGTTTTCATGGAAGCTGGGCTCTAGGGTTTTCCATTCATCCCAGTTCGCATTTTTTCTTTTGTTATTTTTTGTTATTTTAATGTCATATTTTTCCTTTATGTATTTGAGGGTCAGAATTGGTTTAATTAGCAAGAAACGGAAATTAAAATTTTTGCAGATTTTTATTTTCCCGAAAAGGAAAGGTTTACTTTTTTTAACGAGAACGATAATATAATGATTAAGGTTTTCGTTTTTCCTTCATATCTAGTTATCTAGGTCTTCTCTTCTCTCCCCTTGAGACGACTTGGGAACGATTGACCTTAGTAACAAGGGTACGTGTTTCATGCATAAGTCTAAAACTCTGAAGAAGGAATTATTCAGGCTTTAATATAGTGAGAATTTGCTTGCATCTAAAGGTGTAGGAAATAGTTGTCAAAAGAATGACCTTAGTACTAAGGGCACGTGTTTCAAGCATAAGTCTAAAACTCTGAAGAAGGAATTATTCTGACTTTAAGGTATAGTGAGAATTTGCTTGCATCTAAAGGTGTAGGAAATAGTTGTCAAAAGAATGAAGTTCTAATTCACATGAAACGTATATCAAAACTGATATATAAAAAAGCCTGCATTATGATCAGGAAAAAAAAGCAGACCATACCTACTGAAACTACAGTACAGGAGGCTTTGCAATAAACACAGGTTAAATATGACGAGGAAAAGACACCGTACGTGTCTTCTCTGTGGGTAAGAGGTTGCATGCGTTATATTGTTTTTGCTTGTCCCAAGAGTCTATAGGTCCCTTTCAATTTCTCCCATTTGATTTAGCCGACAGATTCTTTGATTCCCACCAGGAAGCTCAAGATCTCCCCAAAGAATAGCCTAGGCCCCTTTTATCAGATTAGACTTCAGTCGTCTGTTGCTTTTATTTGGTTTTCATCCATCATCATTTGCGTTTTATTCTTGCCTACTTCTGTCTCCCCGCACCTAGAGCGAATGCTTTGTAAGAAACTCCCATAAAATAATTTCGTGGAATAAACGAAAACATGTATATTTTTAAGTACTCTAATTATTTGTTGAAAGGGTAAGTATTTTATATGAATGTAGATATAAGACGTCCCTAAGCCTCAATGCTTGAATACCTGATGCATTTCTCTAGCTTTTGAAAAGCAAATCCTGATATTTTCCGAAATGTGAAGGAAGTGGTTAAACTATACTCTGTCTCTTTCTTAGATGTGCAGGGAATACAGAATGTATTTCGACTGTATAGTCAGGTACATGCATGTGTCTGATGAGCATCAGGTAGATAAAGGCACATGCACGCAGACTACAAAGTAAAGAACTCAGTTGCTTTCCTTTATAATTCTGCTATTTGCTTTTGTGAAGTAGTGAAGCATGGAATTTATCTTCTAAAAATTTAGGTGATTAATGTCTTTATCTCGTGATTCGCGTCATTTCGTTGAGAAGTTCTGGTATGTATATATACACACATGCACACACACACATACACACACACATATGTGTGTGTGTGTATTATGGGTAGTTTTTTATACGTTTTGGTATGATTTTTAAATTCAATTTGCTGCCATAGGACTGTAAACTCAAAGAGAGGAAATAGTATATTTTTAAAAACCATTTTGGCTATTTCATTTCTACACTTGATTTGTTCGTTAGATGAATACATATGATAAATGAGGATTTAGGGGTTGGCACAACGTACAAAGCCTCCCCCAAACCCCCACCCCATCTCTCTGTTCGTTGTTGCTAGTGGATGCAAGGTCATTTGCTTATTTACATCGTCATGCGGAGGGCAATACGCAATCAGAGGATGTCTCACGTTTATGATTAGAAAATATGTAGGAAAAATTGAATGTGTCCGCTGTCATTAGACAGCTAAATCTGGTGTGTGATTTCATATCCCAGTAAATCTGATTCCACCTGTATCCTGTATCTGCTTTTCACTGTGAAGTGTTGACTGGTAGTTTTGTGGTTTCTGTGGTACTGAACGTTTCTTGGAAGTTGTGGAAGAGTGACATATGTAACTGACTTTACGAAATTCTGGTTCGAGTCTCCAGCCGGCTAATGAAGAATTAGAGGAATTTGTTTCTGGTGCTTGGTGATGGAAATTCATTTCTCGCTATAATGTGGTTCGGATTCCACAATAAGCTGTAGGTCCCGTTGCTAAGTAACCAGTTGGTTCTTAGCCACGTTAAATAAGTCTAAGCCTTCGGGCCAGCCCTAGGAGAGCTGTTAATCAGCTCAGTGGTCTGGTAAAACTAAGGTATACTTTTTTTTTTTAATAAATTCTCGATATCCTACCAAATCAGGAATCAATTATACAATGTTGGACAGTTGTTTCTTCTCTGTGTAGGGACTGATATGTTGCACGGTACGGAAACGGATCAAGTTATGATGATTGCAGACTCTGAAAGACTTGCAATGACAAGGAGTCACGGATATTTTCCATTAATGCTCCCTATCACTTATGAAGTTTGGGCTTTTTGTCACCCGACGGTATTGACGAGTACAGAGAAACTATTTTCATATATCGTAAGATTGCGTTCTGTGTAGTCTTCGCAGGAAAAACATCCCAAAGAAAAAAACTGTTTGCAGAGTTGTTTCTTTCAAAATGTTTAGCTGTACAGTAAGTGTGGGAGCAAAGGTGTGTGATCGCACCAGAGGTGTAAGGCCGAAAGATGACTACTGTCACAGAATTCTTCAGAATTCTTTCCATCTAGCTCATTTTCCACAAACATCTCCAGATCAGTCCCTGCCACTCCATCTTCTACTTCATTACGTCTCAACTACTAACAACGCATTATTGTTAACATTCATATTACCGATTTATTCATTACATATCTTGTGAGGAGGAAAACTATCAACACTAGCATAGCGAACGAACATTTTCCTTTATTTATAAATAGATTTGTATGTTCATTATGGAACTGGGAATTTTTCAGTGCAGATATGCCGTTTGCACTAATGGTCATCACAACCAGGGAGGTATCTTCCAGTAATTCATAGGGACAGCCAAAGACCTGAAGCGATACAGCTTTTATTAGGGGCCAAAGTCACTGACTATTGCCAAGATCAGAATGTCGTGTGGTAGTGGAGTATGACCCAGTTTCCTGCGGGGAACACTGTTAATAGGCAAAATTCTCCAATAACATATTGCTTTGTTATTATTATTATTATTATTATTATTATTATTATTATTATTATTATTATTATTATTATTATTATTTCAAGCACTTCCGCATACCTTGTTGATAATGCAGAATGCTGCAAAGCTAAGGGTGTCAATAAGAGACAGTAACTTAGTACAGAAGAGCAAATTGAGAAGTCAAGAATAAACAAGACAAATAATAAGTAAACTGTAACTCGTGCCATCCTGTTCAGCAAAAAAAAAAAAAAAAACAATTGCAGATTTATCTACCAATACAACGATAACTAAATGCAGCAACAAAATGACGATTCTTTTAGCTATCCTCGTAGTGATTCCAGCGAACAAAGAAACGAGAAAGGAAATGTTGACAACAGTGAGGACCAAGTTCGTTTCGATGCAAAAGAAATAAAAACGATTCTTGCGCTCCCAGTCATCTTCATGACGCCACAGCAAGTACGTACCGTTAGGAGGCGGATAGGGCATACTACTGTAGCCATCAGTCACACTACATACTACTACAGAGGTTTACTTCTAATAATAAAGAAGCGATGACGAACAGAGAAACATCTGTACGAGGGTAAATAAGGATTTCCTTTTTTTCCTGAATTCTGAAGTATTCGTGTCACCGTGGACACCTGAAGCAAGGAAATCCTCAGGATATGAACGTTAACAGTTAGAAGTATTTTAAGAATTCTCTGATGTATACAGTTTGAGATATTTAAGGCAATATCTTATCAAACTAAACTGCTGAACTAACAAGCAGCTTTCTACGGGGCTGTCCTTTATCTGACTTCTTAATCTTATTTGATAAGGACGATCTACGTTAAGGTTATCGGACAGCCAAGAACTCATGCGTGTGTGAACTTTTATCACACTTTGCGGTGTAACTGAAGGAATTTACCGCGGATGTTGTCCCAATGTTTTATGCATAGTGCATTCATAGTTATGCCCACGCGTCCGTCTATTTTTACATATAGATTTTCAACGCGCTTGACTCGCCTCACATGCCCAGGCGCTAAGACAGTCTGAATTCTAAAGTGCCACTTTTACAGCTGAATTTTGGCAGCCGACACACATTATTTTTTGTCTTACGAGCGGAGGCATGAAACTGTAGGCGCCCCTTTCATTCCTTTTACTGTACCGACGTTCATATTCTCTTTCTTTCATGTTACTTTCCACCCTTTCCTAACGATCGTTCCCTAGTGGAACTGCGAAGTTTTCCTCCTGTTACACCTTTAAAAATGTTTCTACTGTCAATTTCCGTTTTAGCGCTGAACGACCTCATAGGTCCCAGTTGGCCTTTTTCTTGAGTTTTATATATATATATATTCTATTCCATAGGTGAAAATGACTTCAGAGTAAACATAAAATTGCATTTTGTCACCCCTGCTTTTTATATATTAGTTTGTAGGTGTAACTCTAGAGTGAAACCTGAAACTGCATTTGTTTCACCTGATTTTATCCGTTGTCCCTTTCTGGTTCATTAAATTAAACTGATAACATTCTCTTCCCTTTAGACTTTCCTAATCCATTTTCTGTATTGGTCAGGGGGTTATGGTTCAAGGTTTGCTCTTATTTAACGCTCTTATATATAGCCTCCTCTCATCAAGATCTTGCGGCAGACGGGAATTCAGGTGTGTTGCACCTCATTGCTCCTGAATTCCTGACAGATTTCCGCAACTTTGGATCGAAATTTTCATACCTCAGGACAGATTAGTGTTTTTTGGTATCTATTGCTTATGTTTGTGCAAGAGTCCTTCAAAAGAAGGCATCGTGCTTACCCCATACAAAAAATGGGAAAAAAAGACGTTAAAAAAATGCATCCTAATCCTTCATAATGAAACTAGTATGGCTGGATCATAAGACACCGATTTTTGACTGTCACCGAGTTCATGATGAAAGTTGATTTTGTTAGCTTTTGTTTATTTATTATATATTTAATGGAAGTTTGTTGTCTTTTTTTGTAGAAAGAAGGAGGTTTCTACATGACTTTTATAAGCTGATATAGAAAAATGGGTTTACAGAAGTTTCTGAATATGTTTTATGTGGAACACTGTTCATTCTTGAGCTAATATAAATAGGCTTTGTTTCTATTGCCTAATCTGGTTTTGAGTGTTCTTGATTCGCTTTTTGGTTTTTGTCGAAAGTAATTGAATGGAATCTTTTAATGATTTCACCTGCCATGATTAAAAAAAGTTTGAACGTTGATATGTAATAAACTTACGCAAATAATATACAAAGTTTGCTAGATAATGTAAACTCTCTC
The DNA here is from genome assembly GCF_040412425.1 of Macrobrachium rosenbergii. NCBI lineage: Eukaryota > Metazoa > Arthropoda > Malacostraca > Decapoda > Palaemonidae > Macrobrachium > Macrobrachium rosenbergii. The sequence goes on along the minus strand of NC_089787.1, from coordinate 33,256,125 downwards.
TCTCTCTCTCTCTCTCTCTCTCTCTCTCTCTCTCTCTCTCTCTCTCTGTGTCCATAGATCTTATTATAGTTACTATTATAAATTTCGCCCCTACCACACATTCAGATAAACTCTATGCGTAAGGACGCTGGGACTTCCCGCGTGGTGTTTTTCATCCCATCAGCAAACTAAGATGTCATTCAAAGCTCATGTTCCTATTTTCAAGACTAGGATTTTTATGCTGATATCAGCATAAGAGACGTACTTTTATCACGTGAGCGGAAATATCCTTATACTTATTCTGTTTGTCTGATACCCAAGAGTGCTTTGATATCTCAGCTGTGTTGGATTTCTGTTCGCTTCTTTTACAAGTGGTGGTGTATTTAGGATAATTGGCTGTCTTGTCTGTGTTTGCCCTTGGTATTAAGAATCACAGGAGCATAACAGTGCTTACTCTACTGGTGAAGATACACGGTAAGAGTTAATAGAGAAAGTATCCCCGTAGGGGAATAGTGCCGTCAGTGCATCTCACGTGGTGAACTGTCGACACTACTTATGGTCTTTGCAGCGTTCCTTCGGCCCCTTGCTGCTGCAACCTCTTTCATTCCTTGTGCTTTACCTCCGTTTATTTTCTCTTTCTTCCAACTGCCTTTCCACCCTCTTTAACAATTGTTTCATAGTGCGACTGCGAGATTTTCCTCCTGTTACACCTGTCAAACCTTACTGTCAGTTTCCTTTCCAGCGCTGAATAACCTCGTAGGTCCCAGCGCTTAGCTTTTGGCCTAAATTTTATATTCCACTCCATTCCAATAGAGAAAGCATGATTGAAAGGTCTTGTCCTTGCTCTTGGTATTAAGAATTATAGGAGCATAACGATATATATTCTACCGATGAAGATACACATCAAGATTTTTTGATAGAGAAAATATGATTGGAAGTGCAGCGTCAAGTGCATTCATGCAAGATTTGGTTGAATGGCTCAGCGTGTGTGGGGGAGTTCGACGAGCTGATTGTGAGCTTCATGTGAACTATACCAAGCTCATAAAGTTATGTTTTTTTCTGTGCAAGGGGTTCACCCTTTGTTTAGCAGTTGAAGGATGAGTATAAGAGTGACTTGTTGTTAAGCTGTTCTCTGGAGCCACCCTTATAAGGAAGAGCGCTTATGGCTGTAATTGCATAATTATACAGGTATGTGCGTGCATTGTATACATGTTTAGACACACGTGCGCGTGCGTATAGGTCTGTAATTATATATATATATATATATATATATATATATATATATATATATATATATATATATATATATATATATATATATATAATATATGGATATATAAATATATTCATGTATATATGATATATATATATTCATGTATATATGATTATATATATATATATATATATATATATATATATATATATATATATATATATATATATATATATATATATATATATATATATATATATATCACTTATGTGTATACGCCCTTGAATATTCAAAGCGACGTCTGGGATTTCATGGCGGTCATCTTTACAAGCACAACATTGCACAACGTAGGCTGTGCCGACGACTAGCGGTATAGCGATCGTGTTACCGAATACGCATACCGTAATTTAACAAAAAAAAAAATAATCATTGTCTTCTTAAAATACGTCAACATTTTTACTCCCTTAGTTTATAAAAAAATTGTAATAAGATCACACTTTACTTACTTTGTGTAATAACAACTCCTGATGACGCTGGGAAAAATATAAGTAAGGCAATGGAGTTCAAGATGAAGCCTTCGGTTTTAGCTTAACTATGTTAAATTTCACTCAAAACTTCACTTGTCCGCACTTCAGCGCTGCGTGTCAGGGTAGCACCATACTGTATTAATTATCATTCATATCACAATTTTGTCAGTTGAATTTGATTGTTTACTGCACCTTATCAATTAACAAATACATCTAATATTGTCGTGACGAAACTACCTTCATTAGATACAAAATCTCACTTCATGATTCCAGTTATAGGTAAGGGTTCTTGTCTACACCAGTCTTAATGTGATATAGAAGACCTTTGACAGCTAACTGCAGAGAGTACAAGAACGATATGGAGCAGCACGGAGGCAATGGAGACACTAACGAAACTTCACAGGATGCAAGAATATACAGGAAAAGCCAGTCTGGTGATAAGATACGAGCTCTTTTATCAGGGAGTGTTACCAGAACCACCTCTCTTCTTGGGCAATCGGCTTTCCTTAGGCCCCACAAATAAGTGGTCATGAGAACAGTATATTTTAATTATTGCATCTTTAAAAAGAAAAAAACTGGATTATTCGTGATATTAGGAATGTTTTCGATCGGTTTCACAGTTTCCCGAAGGCGATAGAGAATATTTTACTAGAGAATTCCCGTTGCCTGTGTCCAGTCGCGTAAGAATGATCCAACTTTAGTTGAGAAATCCCCAGTCATTATTTTTTCTGGGATTTCCCCTGCAACTCTGGCCCTGGTATGTACCTGGTATTCAGTATTTGGTGCCGCTCTATTTGTGTGGAGAATTTTCCTTATTCGTGTCAGTTGATGTCATATCCTTTACCTTATTCGTAAATACTTGAACCGAACGTCAGTTCTTAAATAAAAAGACTTTTACGAATTTTGCTGTTCTCGGAACTGTATTTTCCATTTTTCAGCTACTCCATTGAATATCTCATTTATTCTGTTACTTTTGGTTTTTATTTTTCTGTAAAATAAAGCTATTGAGATGGCTTTGTCCGTCCGTCCGCTCTTTTTCTGTCCGCCCTCAGTCCTTAAAAACTACTGAGGCTAGAGGGCTGCAAATTGGTATGGTGATCATCCACCCTCCAATCATCAAACATACCGAATTGCAGCCCAATAGCCTCAGTAGTTTTTATTTTATTTAAGGTTGAAGTTAGCCATAATCGTACTTCTGGGACTGCTATAGGTACCAAAAACACATGCCACTGCCGGACCGTGGCTGAGTTTCATGGGCCGTAGCTGAGGCTACCACCGGACCGTAGCTGAGTTTCTTGGACCGTGGCTAAGCGTTTCATGGGCCGTGGCTGAACGTTTCATATAGCATTATACGCTGTATAGAAAACTCGATTGCGCCAAAGAAACGTCGGCGCATTTTTCACTCAGTAGTGCCACCTTTTCTCTTCTCTCCTCCCTTCAGGCACCCTTGTAACACCCAGCAGGCCACTTTTTCCCCACTATTAAGTTTGTGGAATCCAGAAGTTCCACTGCGAAAAGTGTGCGATGTCTTTTCAGTTTGCAGAGGTAACTACAGTAAACCAGTGCCATACGTATCAAATTAATGTATGAGCCCTTTTAATTACAATGATTTCCTATCTTGGCAAGTAACAGTGTCCGGGCCTTTCCTATCATACAGTATATTTCTCCGGGGTGGTTTTCCTTTCCTCGCTAAAGGTAATGACGCCATAAACCAACCTCTCGGAAGATTTCGTAATAGGTCTCCTCCTTTAAAGGGGCCGCGATATAACGCCATCCCCTAACATGGGTCTTGTATTCCCTCTACTGTAAGAGTGTGGAGTCGTTCGTCTCTCTGACAGATATTGGGGGTTTCTCTTAATACGACTGAAAATGTGACCGCCCTAAATCGACATGCTTTAGGGCATTTCATTCTTTTAAAAGTTTTTTTTTTTTTTTTTTTTTTTGGGGAGGGTTTCAAGCTTCTATTTCTATTGTTTTATTTAATGTTTTCATTTATATATATATATATATATATATATATATATATATATATATATATATATATATATATATATATATATATATATATATATATATATATATAAACCTAGTACAAGAAATTTATTGAAAGTTAATAAGGTGTTAAACATACGTATAAGGTTTCTAGTAAGTTTTTATCGTTGATTAGATTCAGTGTTAGTGTCGGCAGTTTTCGTTGACGCTAAAGTTAAACTTGAAATCAGGTGTGACAGCTGTTGACCAGTTTTCATAGACATGCCCTTGAAAGAAAAATGACCCTAACGCAGTTATGATTTTTCAAACTAATCACCATTGTGAACATAATGTGTGGGGAAAGGACACAATAAGGCATCTGAGATAGCCTAGGAGCCAAGAATAAAGTCAGTTAACCCATACTTATTGTAAAGAAATATGTTGAGTGCCCCTAGTATTCACTCAGTCCTTTTTTTCATTTTCAGTGAAAAGTCCTGTGCATGTTATATTGCAAATGAAATTGTGGTGCTCTTCCCTAAATCAACTTCCCTACAAGACTTAGTAATTTTCTAGTTATTATGTTCTACTATGTACACTTGCTTGTGCCTGAATGCATAATCGTGAATGCTTGCCCTTGCATTGTATCACAGTTACTGTACATTCTGCTCCAAAAGTAATTTTTTCCAAGTCCAGATAATTCATGGGAAATTAAGGCAATATATCTTCCGTGTCTGTAATATAAATTTACGAAAACTTTAATAACATTGACATTTTCGGATTTTACAAATGAATGCATGATTTTCTTTGATATATCACATTAATTCGAACAATGAAATGAGGTCTGATTCTTATTCCAATATGAGGACGGATTTGTTGTGTCATTAATTTTCTTTTCCGATGAATAAGGAGTGAGCAATAACAAAACTTGTTATTGGTTTTCTATTGAAAGAGGTATAGATTTTGAGTAAATATTGCCTTCGATTATAATCTTAGGTCTATAGGTAGTTTCTTATAATTTATATTATTTACATGGTAGCACTTAATTGAAATTTTGGCAGTTCATAAACATTATTGATTTGTTTCCACGTATCCTATTTAAGTTTTTCATTTTTAAGATTTAAAGTATAAGTAATAGACTACTGGAAATTAATTGTTCAAGATCATATATTTTTCATGGGAAATAGTGTCTCTTTGCCTATGTAATTTTTCTCTTAAATTATACTGTTTAGGCGTAAGATCAAAATTTCCCTCTGTAGGCACAAGTTGTGTATACGAGGCATTATGTACGTTTGGAATTACGTGGAAGAACGGTAGTATTAGAAAAAAAAAGTGGAGCTTTCATATAATTTTCTTTCTTGTTCCCTTTGAATATTTGATCTCCGAGCCTCTGCATTTTTGAATTATTACAGCGAAGTATTCATGTAAGCGTTTGAGAAACAAGGTTTAAACTTCACTTTAAATTATGAATTTATGTATGCTTTTACGCTGAACGAATTTGAATGATATTTAGTAGATGACAAAGGCGAGAATGAAGAATAGTTGCAGATAGTTCTGATCTTTGTAGCCTATGGATTGTTGTTGATTATTAAATATTTGTCATTAATTTTTCTTCGTATTTGGAATATAAACTAGTTTTTGTTGGCGTCGTCAAACTGTTTATACATCAAACATATTTTTCACTTTGAATTCAATTATTCTCACCTAAAATTACATTTTCTTTTTTATTTTTTTATTTTTTTGTATTATTATGTGTTAGTTACCTATCGTGAATTACATGAGTGGACCTGGTTAAGCTTCATTTAAATGCGCAACTATAATTTATCAATATCCGTTTATGCGATAAATCATATTTCATGTGCTCAAGATGTTTGCATTTACACTTGAACGCATTTTCAAGTCGAAAGAATATCGAAACATCTACGCGACCGGATGTCAACTATGTTTAGCTTTCACGTATCGAGTTGTGACCGCTTGCCCTTTAGAGTCACCCCGGTTACACTCCTAATACCACGTAATTGCCCTTTTTTTTATGCGATGTAATTGCCTCCCGTCACTCTGGGAAAGTTCCCAAAGACCTGTATGAGATTGCCATTGACAGGAATTCATTTACAGGTGTGTCTAAAGGGGCCTAATGTGTTATTGATTGGCTTAGCGTTCTCGATTCTGGTTCTTTGCTCATAAGTTGTGGTACTTTGTAACTGTAAAATAAATTTATTATTTCAAAGCTGCTGTTCACTAAGATTTGTTCGTTATCCGTAATGTTTGGGTGTAAAGTTAGTATCACTCCAGTGTATAAGTCCATCGGAGTCACTTGAAGAATTGGTGGAAATCTATTTTTTATCTGAAATTTTGGTAATTGATGCTTGATTTTGCATACGATCAGGAAGTGTATTTCATTGGTACACCAGCGATGCCTTACACGATATGAAATTTTGCTTTATACCAAGACTTTGCTGTCAGTTTATGCCTTGATCTGAAATTCATTCATTGGACAACCTTATTTTTACCTGTCTTTTTAAGACGAAATTAGGCATCAGAGCTTCACGCTACCAGTTATAACAGAAAAATGTATAATTAAACGCATGCCTTGCAACGTAATATTCAACAAAATATCTGATCTAAATTTTTCCCTGTCGCAACACATCACGGCCTAGCTTTCTGAAAGGATACAGCTGTCTACCAAAGACCAAGATTGGCCAGTTTGCAGATACATAATTTACACACGGGAGTCTAGCTGTTATCCTTCAAGTTTTAAAGCAGTGATCCTTAGTTTAAATTACATTCTCATATTTGAGTAGCTTTTGTAGGTCATTTTATTATCACTAATGCAAGTAACTTTGTTTTTTATCGTCTTCTTGATTTTTGTGTGCTGTTATTTGTCGATTCTGAATATTTTTATTGTCACCAACCCAGGAATCTTTGTCTGTTATCAGCACCTTTGATATTGGAGCGCTGGTTTATGTATCTAAATATTTTTATCTTTAGTAATTCAAGTCTCTTTGTTTGTTATTCTCTTCTTGATTTTTGAGTGTTGTTATTTCTCGATTCTAAATAATTCTATTATCACTAATTCAAGCATGTTTGTTATCCTCTTCTTTGACTGTTATTTGTCGATTCTGAGTATTTTTATAATGACTGATTCCAGAATCTTTGTTTATTATCAAAATCTTTGACATTGGAGTGGTGATATTTGTCGCCACAGAGCCAACCAACTAGAATAAACCAGATAGCGAGCCCAGATTTCGCTGTAGACTCTAAAGTTCCAGATAGCCTCGATTTCCTGTATCGCCATCACATAGGAATTTATTGACAAATATGGAGGGAGAGAGTGAGAGACAGAGAGCTGTAGTGTCATCTGAATGGATACGTGCATCTTTTGAGTTAATTACATTCGCTAGTTTCATTTGATATTTTTATTTCGAGACGAAATGTGAAAGACGAAATGTGAAACGAATTTCAAAGGAAATTCTTGATTGAATTTCCTTTTCCTTTATTCTGAAACACTACGTTTGAAAAGGTAATTTAGAGACACTTATGCTTGCATGCATGCACAGACAGACACACACACAAGTATTAAATGTTTGTTTGTGTATGATAGTTTGACACTTTTATTGAAGACTTTGTGCTTTTTCATATATTTAGCCAAAAATAACCTGTTAATATAGAATTCTCTCTCTCTTGAAATGACTTAGAGAACAACTGACGCTTAAGGAAATTATACGTGACCAGTCCCTATACCCTAACCAGAATTCGAGTTACAGTAACAACAACCATTTAACCTCCAGGAGAGACTAAGTTGATTCCGACTATCTCGTACATATTCCAGTCTAATTCAGGCCCTGTACTTAGAATGGAAATCAACCCATCTCCACCATAATTGCAGGGTTCAGGGTTTGTAACAAGAGGCTATGTTTGTTTGTGACACTGCCGCAGTCGTATTTTAAAGGCTGAACCGTGAATATTCTCTGCGGTAAGCTTACATAGCACTGGCTGTCTAAATGTTGTCCAGAATGCCCATCAGTAGAATCATTTACCTTTGCCTATCATGTCAAATAATGTTATGGTTATATAATTCTTACAGTGACATCCGTAGCAACTTCAACTTTATGCAGCTGAACAACTATTGCTCTCACCCATTTCTTTGGAAACTTTATGTCACTGATAAATTCGTAGTCGGCAACTCAAACTACTATCATCGTTGTTCTACGGGATCTACTGGATCTCACCTATAATTCCAACAACTCCTGGTGTCTTTACATTCTTCAGCCTCTCAGTTTACCCTCCTTACAACCTCACCAGTTATTTTCACAAGCATTCTCAAAATTTCACCAGCCATTCCCTCTTTTGTGTCATTGGCTTGTCTCCTGTCTTCCATATTCAACACCTCTTCAGAATACTCCATTAGCCGGGAATTGCATTAACTACAGGGAGCATCTTTCCATTGGAATAATTTATTCCTAGATGCATGTGTTCATTAACCTTTCTCTCTGAGTTTACTTGACTGCAGGACACCTTACTCCCCTTAGTGATTATGCTCGCCTTCTCCACAAAGTTTTTATCAATTTCATTCCTTTTGCCTCTCACTCTCTTCTTGGCTATCTCATCCCTCATCCTTCATACCTCTGCGTTATCTTCCCTTGTGACATTTATTTCCAGCTAAATTATTCTCCTTTTTCCTTTACTGAACCTTTTATGCTTCATCCCACTACTTTTAGTGTTTTATTCCTTCTTCCCACCCCCTCTGTACCTACATTCACTCGCTGCCGTCTTTAGGACTCCATCGTGGAATTCTGTAAAGTCATATCTGCTCCTTTCACCTCTGCCGCTAATCCTAGCCCAAGTCTTTATTTACTTTCTCCTCATATTCACGTCTCAAAGAGGCCCTTTGCGTTACGCGGCGCTGGGGGCGATGATGGTATTGCTGTTATGACAGCTTGCATCTTTAATTATGCATGGGCATTGATTGTCCCATGTTACAAACCGAGGAATATGGTTGTTAGTGCATGAAGAAATGATGTCATTGCTGATATGTTCTGTGTCGTGTTAGTCCCAGGGATGCAAACTGTGGGCCAGGGTTTATGTGTAAAATGAAATAAGCTTAGTGCGTTACTGTTTCCATTCAAGTTTGATTTAATAGCTGTAATATTTTTATGATGTATATCTTCTGTTACCTGTTGGCACTAGTTGTCGCTGTGTTGCTAACCCAGGGGAAGGATGCACACAGTATTAGGAAGAGATATGGTCCTTGTTGAGATGAAATTTCAGCTTCTAAATGGAAATGTTGAAAAATAATTGTCATATTACATATCAAATGAAATGTGTCGGTTACTAAATAACGGAAATTGATTTTCAACCGAACCTTTGGTATTAAGATAAGGTCATTGGGGTAAAAAATACATTTATTAACAGCAGTTTAAGATATTAAATGACAGGTGTGTGTGTGTGTGTGTGTGTGTGTGTGGGTGGATATGAAACGGGTTATGTAATTCATTCAACGTATATAGTAGAGCGGGATCAGTAAGGACAAAATGGTAATGTTTAAGCACTTTCTTTATTGCTGTTAAACATAAGGTGACTTTGGTCCTTTACTTATTTTATCGACGTTGTTCATGTATGTGGACATTGCAAAAAACTTAACACCCTGGTAAATATTTTCTCTTAACAAAGTACATAAGAAAATGTATCATAAATTCCATCACTGCCATGTGAATAAAAATCCTAAGAGAAACTGATAACCAGTAAAAAAATTAAATCCCTGTTTTAACCATATTTGAAGAAATCTAACCCTAGTTCTGGGTAGGAGAACCACCCGTTTACCAAACCATACATTTACAAAAATATCCGGCGTATTTTCACCTCGCGCGTGTACCTTGGGGTTAGAAAATGTCGCTCTCGGGAGATATAGTGTTACCAATTTAACTTTTAACGATCCGGCTGAGGTTACGCATCTGTGTGGGGATCAACAACAGCCTTCCAGCGTTTTGAGAACCTAAAATTGAAACGGCGTTAAGAAATGAAATGCATCTTTATCAGTCATTTGTTTGCCCTAGTTTTGTGTGGGATTCCTTCGTAGGTGAATGACTTGAAATTGACAGAAATTGCGAATCAGCCTTCGATGACTTCGTTTTGGGAAAATCAGGAAGGCATAGGGCAAATGTATTCACATGATTACACAGTGAGTGTGTGTGTAATATTATATATATATTATATATATATTATATATATATATATATATATATATATATATATATATATATATATATATATTATATATACACACACAGAAATATATATATATATATATATATATATATATATACACACACATATATATATATGTGTATATATATATGTATATATGTGTGTGTGTATGTATGTCGTGTATAATATGCATATACATAAACATAAATATATATATATATATATATATATATATATATATATATATATATATATATATATATATATATATATATAAAATATATATATGTAATGTGTGTAAGTGTGTGTGTGGATGCATGTATGTATGTATCCAAAATATTAAGCCGTAAATAACCTCCTAATGTAAAATTCACTATACCTTGTGAATAACTTACACCCAAGTGACTATTTATGATAAATGCATCTGCCTGGGGTAGATTTGAACCCATGCCTTTTAGGTTGGAAAAAGTGGAAATAGGGACTTCTCCATCTTGCTAACAAGAGAAATATGAATTGATTTCTCTTGTATTATTCTTATGGAATTCAGGTTCTGCACTTAGAATCGAAAATAACCCTTTGTATTCCAGGAGGGAATGCATAAGCCCAGATACCATGTGAGGGACTGAAAGACCGCAATTTAGTGGATCTTAATTTGTGGATTTCTGCCATATATGGAAAGTTTCAAATTGTGTATTTTTGCTTATGTTACCAGAGACACGGTGTGTGGATCCAGTCTACCAAGTGTTCCTTTCGAATTTTTAGTTATTTAATGTAAAAATATCAAAGGACATATTTTTTTGGGGTCTCTCTGACCCCACTTGGTGTGTCAGGGTACCTAATCATTATCGTCTGACACATCACTGCATGTGCCTTTTTCACCGTTAGAAACTCTCAGTTCTTCCTCATTTTTCTCTACCCTACCGTAATAAAAGGTTAAAAGTTAGTAATATGGTCAATAATATCTAGAATCTAAAAAATAACTGGCAAAGTTCAAACATTCATGAATGGCCAGGTCCCGAAACAATTAGCGGGGTAAATGTCATCATATTAAAAATATTTTGGGGTTAATCTTTCCTTTGAATGGCTGATATCGTTTTTAATACCAGTCCATATCAACCAAAGAAATGATTTTCTTTTATTTTTCTTTTATTTTTTCAGGTGTCTTTTTGCTGGTATGTTATTACACGGCCGTTAGACTCGCATTAGTCAGCGTACTGAAATCGTGAGCATTTGGTTTTTAGTCTTCCGTGCAGTGATATCTCTCTGAGAAATGTGAAACGCTCTCGTTTTCCCAAGAGATATACTGCGCTATCAGTTATCAATTTTTTTAGTTATATGCCTTTGACAAATGGTTTGTTTTTGGATTTGTTCGTGTATATGTTTGTTAGTCGGATTTATCCACAATGTCGTGTCGATTTTTTACGAAAATTCCGTCAAAAGTCGGGTCTTGGGATTAATACTCGGGTGATTATTTTTTCGGGAGTAGAGACCTTTTCAGAAGTGTGGGTTGCTCAGCCTTGTTACCTCCGCCAGGCTTGAAAAAATTCAAAGCCCTAGGGTACGCTATCTTATGTTTCGGCGACAGGGTTAAAAAATTACTCCCTTGTGGAATGTGGAATGGTAGTCTCAGCCTTGGGTATGTATTAGCGGTCTACGAATGCTTTTCTGAATCGCAGAAACATATAATAGATTACAGAAAACATATGGAGTAAGGTATCTTGGTGTTTTACTTCTAATGCAATTATACTTTTACCACCCCAAACATCCACGTAACTTTTAGTTTTCTGTAAAGAAAACTATTGCAACGGCTTTGGTCTGTCCACCCGCACTTTTTCTGTCCGCCCACAGATCTTAAAAACTACTAAGGCTAGAGGGCTGCAAATTGGTATGTTGATCATCCACGCTCCAGTCATCCAATATACCAAATTGCAGCCCTCTAGCCTCAGTAGTTTTTATTTTCTTTAAAGTTAAAGTTAGCCATAATCGTAGTTCTGGCACCGCTATAAGTACCAACAGCACAGGCCACCACCAGACCGTGGCTGAGTTTCATGGGCCGCGGCTGTACAGAAAATTCGATTGCGCCGAAGAAAATTCGGCGCATTTTTTACTTGTTTACGCATTGTGAACAATTTTGTTTCCTCTTGAACATATTGTATATGTGGTCAACATATTAACTGATACCGATAAAGTTAACAATAATCTTTTGACTATGTTATTTATTATTTGCATTTCCATGGGGAAACCAAATCAAGTCTTTATTATTTCTTTTTGCTACTGAATATTTGATGTCAGGAAAATATGTAGGTAAATTTTCGATGCATCTCTTTGTAATAACAATAACTCTGTGAGTAGAGAGAACCACCAGAAACACTGATTCGCTTTTTCAACTTTATTATTCTGGTCCTATTGGGAGATAAAACCATGCGTACTGTGTCATCAAAAGCGGCGTCTGTCGAAAATAGGTTTTCGCGGAAAACGCACAACGATCAATTTATTTCTGCGCGGGCAGAATTTGGGTCGGCTCCGTCACTGGTAAAATAGGTTGTTGATTCAACTCCCTTTCGGAAAACACCCTTTCATTCCCAAGCGCAAAGAGACGCATCGAAAGTTTACCTAAATATTTTCCTGACATCAAATATTCAATAGTAAAGAGGAATAGTAAATGCTTGATTTGGTTTCCCCATGGAAAGTTAGATAGACGTGCGATGTGAATGTTCATGCGATTAGTAAAAGATTCGCCATTCTTGTCTTAAAAAATAGTTTTATTTATTATACTAAGTTTTTGTATACCAGATTTTATAGTGGAAGCTTAGTATTAAAGTGTATCGTTCATGCCGTTACTAACAGAATCATCATTCTTGTCTACAATTTTTTTTTTAAGTATACATTTGCAGACCAAATTGAATAGTCAAGACTGAGCCATGAAAGCTTAAGAGTATTACAGAAATATATTGAAATAACCCTGCAATACAGTTCCTAAACTGTTCTGAACGAGAATTTCCGTAAAAAATGACCAAGAAAAGTAACATTGTTCTTAAAAATTTCGATGAAATTCGGTGCAAGAATCCTTCTCATATCCTGAAGTGTTCTATCGCATCTTTCAGTAAGCCAGACTTCCATTGACACATCTGAAACAATGTAAGCTGTAAAAAACGGATACGAGAAAGTATTGATTTTCGATAAAGCGGCGATTGGAGAAAGTTGTCTTTCGAAAGTTAACACACACCGGGAGTTTTTACATTGAAAAATAAAAAGCTGAATGCACTCGTGCATCGTATCGCATCTTTGTTTTTTTTTTATATTGCAGGTGGCATTACTGTAATTAGAGCTGCCCGTGTATTGGAAATTGCAGTATATGTAAAGATATGTTAAAATTGCTCGTAGTAATGGATTGCATGTTTAATGTAATCTGCGCTTTTTAATTTTTTTTTTTTTTGTCGACAAAGTCTTATCATAGTAATCTAAAGATATCCCTAAATCATCCCTTCTTTCTATATTTGCCTTTACTTCATCTTACTTCTTCCTAATAAACACCATATTTTTTGGGAGCTTGAATTTCAAGTCAGTGGCCCCTGTGGGTTTGTTCCATATGAATAGGTTTCATCTACTGAATAATAATAATAATAATAATAATAATAATAATAATAATAATAATAATAATAATAATAATAATAATAATAATAATAATAATAATTCTTTTTATCAGCTAATGCGGGCATGTGTCAATCTCGTAATGATTCCAGGCAAAATAGAAAATCTGGTGGATTTAAAACCGGCCCTTTTGGGAATTGACAATAATGGAGTCCGCAAGTTTAATTAGTTTCCCCTCCTTCCTTTCGATTCACGAGGAAGTCACTGTGCGGTTTCAGCTCAACAGAAATCGCTTAAGAAACTCAGTCATAGTACAGCTTGATGTTTCGAAATGTGTTATCTGTTTGTCCTGTGGAAATTAACGGAACTCGGGACCAATAGTAAGGGAGGCACATCGATTTATGCATCAAGTAATCCAAGCTGTGAGATCATCAGCTGTCCTTCATTCCAAATATACTTCCTTTCGAGCTGTCACTTCGGTTACATTTTGAATAAAGCCTTCCATGATCATGTTCGTCAGATAAAAAAGGGTTGTTTTTATTATCATCTCCCGTAATGTTAGTTTTTAATGTACCTTTCATTCTGATATAACATGCCTTTATCCAGAGTTGTCCCTGGCGCTACTCGTGTGGACATTTTTTGTAACTTATAGGAATGATTTCCCTGATATTTTCATTAATCAAGTACATATTTACGTCAAATTTAATATTGTAATACCGTAGAATTAATACAAATTGAAATTATTAGAGATCTTGGCTGAAAAGTGATGGTACATTGTCTTCTTTGAGACTTCGATCTTCCATACATTCTTATTATCAACTTCATTTGTCTTCTCTGAGACTTCGATCCTCCTTACATTCTTATTATCAACCTCATTTGTCTACTCTGAGACTTCGATCCTCCATACATTCTTATTATCAACCTCATTTGTCTTCTCTGAGATTTCGATCCTCCATACATTCTTATTATCAACCTCATTTGTCTTCTCTGAGACTTCGGTCCTCCATACATTCTTATTATCAACCTCATTTGTCTTCTCTGAGACTTCGATCCTCCATACATTCTTATTATCAACTTCATTTGTCTTCTCTGAGACTTCGATCCTCCATACATTCTTATTATCAACCTCATTTGTCTTCTCTGAGATTTCGATCCTCCATACATTCTTATTATCAACCTCATTTGTCTTCTCTGAGACTTCGGTCCTCCATACATTCTTATTATCAACCTCATTTGTCTTCTCTGAGACTTCGGTCCTCCATACATTCTTATTATCAACCTCATTTGTCTTCTCTGAGACTTCGGTCCTCCATACATTCTTATTATCAACCTCATTTGTCTTCTCTGAGACTTCGATCCTCCATACATTCTTATTATCAACTTCATTTGTCTTCTCTGAGACTTCGATCCTCCATACATTCTTATTATCAACCTCATTTGTCTTCTCTGAGACTTCGATCCTCCATACATTCTTATTATCAACCTCATTTGTCTCCTCTGAGACTTCGATCCTCCATACATTCTTATTATCAACCTCATTTGTCTTCTCTGAGACTTCGATCCTCCATACATTCTTATTATCAACCTCATTTGTCTTCTCTGAGACTTCGATCTTCCATACATTCTTATTATCAACCTCATTTGTCTTCTCTGAGACTTCGATCTTCCATACATTCTTATTATCAACCTCATTTGTCTTCTCTGAGACTTCGATCTTCCATACATTCTTATTATCAACCTCATTTGTCTTCTCTGAGACTTCGATCTTCCATACATTCTTATTATCAACCTCATTTGTATTTTCTGAGACTTCGTTCTTCCATACATTCTTATTATCAACCTCATTTGTCTTCTCTGAGACTTCGATCTTCCATACATTCTTAATATCAACCTCATTTGTCTTCTCTGAGACTTCTATCTTCCATATATTCTTATTAGTAACCTCATTACTGTGTTACATAAAACGGATAACGATATCTTCTGGAAATACGATTCGCAAGATACACCGCAATCAGCCTTTGATAATGCTATAAAATTACGGAAAAGAGAGGACGCAAGTACGATTATGGAAAATTTCTTCTACGAGGAAGTAGTTAGATAATTGTCGGGATGCCCTATGACCTATTCCTGCCAAACTCCTATGGTCTAAATTACCCACCAAACCAGCGTCGATTATCTTCCCTTATCTGCAGACCATCAGGTGTCTTAGAATGTGTGGTTATGTTCTTCTCTACCCCACAAAAGGGTTTCTGTGCTGGATCTTTAGCTCAACACATTGACAGTCAGTTATGTTACTTATATTATTCCGTGACTTTTTAAAGATACTGCGTCTGCTGAACTTTCCCGTAGAGGGTTAGTGCCGTCAGTACACCTCATGCGGTGCACTGCAGGCATAATTTTAGCCGTAGTGTAATCAAGTGTTGCTCACATCGTAATCCAAAGTTCTGCTGGATTCTTTTTTCTGGACTTGTGGTGGTTAAACAGATGAGACTCAGTTTCCCATTTTCTTCATTATTGTAAACAAGTAAAAAATGCGCTGAATTTCTTCGGCGCAGTCGAGTTTTCTGTACAGCGTATATTGAAGGCCACCGAAAATAGATTTATCTTTCGGTAGTCTCGGTATAATGCTGTATGAACCGCGCCCCATAAAACTCTCACCCGGCCGTGGTGGCCTGTGTTGTTGCGTTGCCAGAAGCACGATCATGGCTAACTTTAACCTTAAATAAAATGAAAACTACTGAGGATAGAGGGCCGCAATTTGGTATGTTTGATGATTGGAGGGTGGATGATCAACATACCAATTTGCAGCCCTCTAGCGACAGTAGTTTTTAAGATCTGAGGGCGGACAGAAAAAGTGAGGACGGAATGACAAAGCCGGCACAATAGTTTTCTTTTACATAAAACTAAAAATACCAACAGGGGTGCTCGTTCAGGCAGCGTCTCCCCATGAATTCCTTTCGCCCATCTCTCACTCACGCTGTTTCACACAAACTCCTGGCACACAGGGTAACCTGTAGGGGTTTTCCAAGTTATTACAAAAGATCAACATAACAACATAGTTTATAGTAAAGATGATACAGAGGCCACTGGAACATGATCATAAAATATTGTGTACATAATCATCTAAGTATTTCTCAAGATAATAAAGGGTATGTGGCAACATACTTTACATATGTGTTCTCATGTGTTCTTTCTTGTCACGAGGACGGAACATGCAACACTCTTACGATTTAGTAACTATGGGAGCGAAGGTGACGTTGTCGAATACCTTGTGCCATATTTCGTCATCACAATTCTTTCAACATTGCAAGACAAAACCTATCACGTTACACATTCCGGTTTAATCATATCCACAAGTGAATTATTAATATCCCACATCATTACGTATTTCGATGCCACCAGTGTTATAAGTGGTGGTTAATCAAACGAGACTGTTTCCCATTTTCTTCTTTATCATAAAAAATACCAACCTGACCACGAGAAGTTTAAAATTTAAACATCATACTCCTCATGGCAACAACGTTCTCGTGAAAAATGTTGACTGCAAATGTACATAATTACATCAAAACTTGCGATAGATGCATATATACAGTAGATATGAGTGCTTATGATAACGAACGGCACCTTCTTCAGATTAAAGTTCTGTAATTTTCGTAAAGGAAATATGTGCATGGATCCACTAACGATTGTGCAACTAGTCAGTGTATGAGGAGAGAGTCAGTCAGGATTCCTGTGTAGAGTTCTTATAATGTTTATTTCAAGTACTCCAATTAATTAGGTTATATTCTTAACCAGGCGGGAGTTCGTCCTTAGGGAAGAATTTCAGTTTCAGGAGAGGAATTGTGACCACAGATTGGCAGGCTCAAACTGGCTCTAGGACCACACAAAAGCAGTGTGCATCGGTCCACAATACCGATTTTTAGTATTATATATGGATATTATTTGGAATGCACTTTTTGAGGCACACTATTTTGGAAAGGGGCTGAATGACATTCTGACATATGGTGAAAGGGTGCATGGGTCCAAAAAGTATCAGAACCACTGAATTAGAACGTCATTTTACATGGGGAAAGAATATCGAATAATCCCTCATAAGAAATGGTTTTTTGGTACCACAGGAATTACAAGGAAACAAAAGTGATTGCTTTTATTTTGATCTTATTTGCCCCCTCCGTAAAACCTTTACCAGCAGCTGGCGTTTTAGTGTGGCCTCAAATTTGAGAAAAACTGCCCCCGATCATCATAAAATATTTAAGAAATCACTTATTAACCGGCAATTTTCCCTGTTTGCACGGAGGATTTAATCCGCTTATCCGCGTAAGAAGATCAGGGTGTTTTGTCGTGAATTGCTTTCTCCTCTTTTCTCTCTTCTCTTGATTTCTAAACATTTCTTACGATCAAGATGATTTTGTTGTTATACTTTTATACCACCGCGTCATGTGAGCCCCTCATCTTAGGAATTTATATCCGTTTTAACTTTTAAAAAATTTTCCGGGTTTACTTACTTTTGAGGGGTTATAAATTATTTTCTTATTCCTGTATTCTTGCATATTGCAAATTATATATATATATATATATATATATATATATATATATATATATATATATATCTATATATATATATATATATATACAATATATATATATATATATATATATATATATATATATATATATATATATATATATATATATATATATATATATATATATATATCTCAATACCTCAAACCAACTTCCCCCGTCAATGGATGGCTCCAAAGAAAAGAACGAACAACGATCCCTGCCACATTAACACTCAACCGGCTGTATCGTGGATGGCCCCATTTTGCAGGAAACTTTTATACAATTTCAGAGAAGGCTCACCAATAGTGCATCGATCGACACCACACACACTGCGCCTGTCCTCTTTCACTCTTTCTAGGTCTTCCTCTTCTTCCTCCCAACACTTCCAGAAGTGTTCACTCTCCTTTATACATTCCAGCCTTAGTCAGACACTCCGAGTTTCCTCTCGATCTTGCGGCTCATCGTGTTACCTGTCTCATTTCCCCCGGGGGCGGGTAGTGCCGTCAGTGCAACTCACGGGGTGCACTGTAGGCATTACTAAAGGTTCTTTGCAGCGCCCTTCGGCCCCTAGCTGCAACCCCTTTCAGTCCTTTTACTATACCTCCATTCATATTATCTTTCTTCCATCTTGCTATCCACCCTCTCCTAACAATTATTTCAAAGAGCAACTGTGAGGTTTTCCTCATGTTTCACCTCTCAAGCCTACCTACTCTCAATTTCCTTTCCACCGTTGAATGACCTCATTGGTCCCAGTGCTTGGCCTTTGGCCTAAACTCTATATTCCATTCCATACCATTCCATTCCATTCCTTACCATCGTCCGAAATATTAATTCCCAAATATTTATTTGAATTCTCTTCGCCCATGCTCTCACCATTCCATGATAACGTTCACTGCCGGATCTTTCCATTTCCCATTTACCCTCGTCACCTTTCTCGTGTTCACTTTTTCTCTAAAGTGTCTTGCTTGAAATCACTCTTTGCCTAATCTCTGCAGTGTCCCCTCACTATCCCTAATCTGTATACTATCTTCTGAGAGCATCAACCATTCCACTGTCATTCATGACTTGACCTTTTTTTTTTTTTCCACAGTTTAGTACCTGCTCCCACTGCCCTTTCTCTCTCTGTACCAATCGCTACTCTTATCACTCTACCGTATGATTTACTTCATGAAAACTATTCATCGATCTCAACGACTAGACCTTGAAATTCAGGTCAGATTCAAAAATATTTTTGGAAAATAAGTTTGAGCTGGCAAGGCATCTGCCTACCAAATTTCATTGAACTCAGAGAAAAATAGAATATTGATCTTTAAACTGATCGGCAACCTTAAAAAAGACATGGTTAAAATGCTTTTGGAAATACACGCAAACCTAAAAGCATCTGTATATCAACTTTCATAAAAATCTTAAAAAAAAAAAAAAATAGATGTTGATCCACAAAGTTAGTTTTAGTTCGCAATAGAAGCCTAAGTTAGGAATACTAGAAACAACAACTTCGACACAAAAGCTCATGTCCAAGCTTGTGCCCTGAAGAGTAGAGCCATAACCTTCACAGTTTCTGAAATGTAAAGGATTCCAAAATTTGACATATGAAGTCGTTTGGCCTTGAAACAGAACACGATCTAAATCAAGTGTGGAAAACTATCAACACTCGGCAAGGTATCTACCTGCCAAGTTCTTCCAAATCAGAAAAGAAGGAAGAGGGAGACTAAGAATGCAAGTACTGTATCACCCAAAATAATACGGTACGACATTGTACAGTTAGTAGCGGATCCAGGGGCGGGGGACCACCTGGGCGCGTGCCCCCCCCCCTTGAAAAATAATGATAAAATAATAATATTGAAGATTTAGAAAATAATTTTTCTGGATCCGCTAGTGAGTACAATGATAGTAATTTTGGTGATTTTGCTAATAATGCGTACTTTGTGGAAGGACATTATTTTCCTTGCATTATTTTCCTACTATGCAAGGTAACTGACTTACAATGCCGTTATTACTCTGAACCTAAATTTTAAGTGATTCTTTTAATGTATAAATATTTAGTCTTTATAATTAAGACTGTTAATAGATTTGGCTGCTTTAAGCCAGTGACGTCGTATTTTGCTATGTTAATCATTAGCGTTATTTTAGTATAGACGGCTGTGATAAGGGGTAATATAGAATATAGGTACATAATCGAATATTAATATAACAGGACATTGTATGGTATTGTAATTATAATGATAAATATCATTGAAGGAATTAATGCATGTATATAGTGAAATGTTTTAAAGTTGTAACAGAGGGACTATTTTGTAATTCAAAAGGGAAAATTACACAATGAAATAATTTCATGCTCTAAATAAAATATAGTAGTAAATACCTGTATAAATTATTCATCGTGTTTGATGACGTTTTACATTAGCCAGTTTGTCTTTGCTGTGGGACCCCGACAGGAAACCATAGCCTTTGGTGAGAGGAAATGTTAAAATGATCGTCCACATGTCTCCCAAGTGAATTAATTCTCTTTAACAAAAATTAAATTTTTATCTCGACATTTCTGGGATGTTAATTTGCATAAGTCGCGGAATGAATAGTAAGCGGACTCGCTTTCAAAAACTGAAATGTGCCGAGCCGCGTGAAAGATCCTTTCCAAAAATGTAATGCAGAAATGAGGTCTTAATTGTTTTAATCCTTCAGAATTAATGAGGTGCCTTAAGGACGTTTACATAAAGCATTTTTTCTCTCCCTTTTCAGTTTTGGAATATCCTCATTTTTCAGTGGACTATAGTCAAGTTGCTCTTTGGTCCCGCCAAGGAAGTATAGAGGAGATAAATTTTTTACTTCGCTGTGTCTCTGCACTGACAAAAT
Source organism: Macrobrachium rosenbergii (assembly GCF_040412425.1). Classification (NCBI taxonomy): domain Eukaryota; kingdom Metazoa; phylum Arthropoda; class Malacostraca; order Decapoda; family Palaemonidae; genus Macrobrachium; species Macrobrachium rosenbergii. The sequence goes on along the minus strand of NC_089787.1, from coordinate 33,235,227 downwards.
ATCTCGAAAAAGGGTGAAAGGATTTTGATCAAAGGGAGGGAAAATACCCTAAACTTTCTCGTCTTGGAAACACTTTCAAACTGTTTTACTAGTTTTACAGTTTTCTCCACTGTCAACAACCAGTACTTTTTGTCCAACATTCCACGATCCATTCACGACAGTTTTTACCTCACTGCTCTACAATAGTTTTGTCTTTTCTCTGACTTCTGGCATCACTCTATCCACAAAGAAATTGACCATCTAGTGAACAATATGTCGTTTCCTAGTGTCAGGTTTAATACTATGCAGTTTGCTAGGAATATTATTTTGGCTACAACTAGAGTGCAGAATCGTTTGCGTAGGGCATTTGTGGAGTCTTCCGGATCCAAATGTTTGAGCGAGGAGCAAATCTTTCCCAGGTTTCTGCTGACGTCTTCTAAATTCAGGTTATCGGTTTTATTTTCTATTCGTTCATATTTAATTGTCTGTCACCTTTTCCGATAGCTCGTTTTTCTCCGTAGGCTGATTTAACTTTGCAACCCTCTCGGGTTCATAGTCTGTTGACACTGTCCACAAGGGTTTTCTGCTGAAGATATAAAGAAAGAAAGATTATAATTCCCTGAAGGTTTTAAGAAATGTTCTTCAGAAATATCCTAAATGAAGAGAGGACGTGATGTCACGAAAAATAACGTGACTTATGCTGTACTCTTCGACCCTATGATTTTATTGTATCCATTAAGACTCGATAATTATTAGCGATAGGTGCGCTAATGCTACCATGATATTAACAAAAAATTTGAGATTAGGTAAATAACTTTTCGTTACCCCTTTTTCGACCTTTTGCGAGATTTGCTGATACCAGGCTGCATCTCTTAACAAATCTCTCGGTGGTAATGTATAATCATCCTTCCTGGTACTAATGGAATGGATACTCCAGAGGAAGGGAAAAAATATCTTTGTGAATGACGTATGCGTTCTTCTTACTCTAGTAAAAATGTGGCATGTGGAAAGATGGTCGCTCTTTCATAATGAAAGGTTATTTTTAAAAGTTGAATCATATTTTTTCTGTGGCAAAACAAGAGCAGAATGGAAAATCAGATGCGCACCTTTGCTCGTTATATATATAGTGTTTACGGTTACTTATCCCCTCATTACTTCTATGAAGAAAAGATCTGACGTTAATTTTACACGTTCTATGGATGCCTGGTAGTTTTTATAGCTATTTATATCCATAGATAATAACTTTCTTCATATGCATTTGAGAGTCTCCGTTCTTTTTATTTTATTTATAAATTTTTGGGTACACGGATAACCTAGTAGTAAAATGCAGAATTGCACTGAAAATACGTTTCTCTTTTTGTGTAATATTTTCTTTATTGTCGTGGTACTTGAATCGCTCCAGCTCTCATTGCCGTTCTCATTGCTTTAGTTCACCAATCTGCTTTTTTCTTCAGTCCTGTTTCAATGAATTCAGTATTCAGCTGGTAAAGAATATGTGCTGCAGTAAAAAGATTTATCTTGTTAGGTTACTTCTGGATTTTTATCGGAAGATCAGTAAATGTAGAAGCGAGCTTGCTGTACCGGATACCCAAGAACAGCATCCTTTTGACGACCGCCAAAGAACCAGGGTTTTCAGCCTCTCTCTCTCTCTCTCTCTCTCTCTCTCTCTCTCTCTCTCTCTCTCTCTCTCTCTCTCTCTCTCTAACCCTCCATTTTATAGCGATGTTTTCTCCCGTGATTTGAATATGGCTTGTCCCTTTGAATACGCTTTCTACCGAATTATTTTTTGTTTGTTCTGTGTGACTGGTTTTCTCTCCAGCACCCTTTGGAGGTGTAACAATTTTTTGTTGTCTCGCGTTTTGCCGAAGTTTTTGCTTACTTGAGGACACCCGCGTTTCTGTTACTACCATTTTTTTTTAACGCATCCCTCTCCCCACTCTCGTAGATATTTGTCAGGATACAGAAGGTAACTTGTTTTGTTTACCCAGGTGTGGCCATTTTAATTATCTGTGAAAGAAAACAATTGTGCTGGCTTTGTCTGTCCGTTCGCACTTTTTTCTGTCCGTACTTTTTCTGTCCGCCCTCAGATCTTCAAAACTACTGAGGCTAGAGGGCTGCAAATTGG
>NC_089787.1:33125623-33228123 GCF_040412425.1 Macrobrachium rosenbergii | reverse complement strand
GGTATATATATATATATATATATATATATATATATATATATATATATATATATATATATATATATATATATATATATATATATATAATATGCATAGGTTTATATATATATATATTGTCATTATATCATAGGTTTTATATGCAGAAGCATGTAGTTTGGTAAATGTATAGACACGTAAATGCAAAGCAACTATAATTTTCAAAAAGGAAAAGTTCTCATTACCTACCATCTTCTGAGAGGCACAATTTTTAGTGTTTGGATGACAGTTCTTGTCTCTTTTTTATAATTCCCACCTAGGTGACAAATATAACTGATTTTCCGATACGAGTAAAATTTCAGTGTTAAGCACACAGCGCCATCCATAAAATTCGATTATTGAAAATACATACGACACAGGCAGATAGAATACTAAAGTGGCTACAGCATTCACATTCGCAAGGTCTCATTTTGTGAATACAGAATAAATACTAACGGTAATTGTAAGGTATAATAAAATTTAAATAATTTTTGCCTGAAACCCGTATAAGCACTTGGCGAGGAAGGTAACTTGCCTCCAGGCTTAAAGAGGATTTAGGTATGCTGATTGCAGGTAAACTAAGCTTTGCCCTCCATCTCGATATTCAGCCACGCGTAAGTTTTCGAGAATCCTTTTAATCAAATACCAGCACGTATGTAGGTAATTGTAACTAATGTCTAAATCATTATCCACAATTACCAGACCATTAAAAGCAGGATCCTCAACGCTCGAAAAATCGGTGAAATTCTTTTTCATATTTATTCAATTTGTTATTCATTTTTATAATATCAATTAATTCGTAATGTTGTTAATAGGAGAAAGCAATTTAGCATATATATATATATATATATATATATATATATATATATATATATATATATATATATATATATATATATATATATATATACTTATTACAGCATTTTGAGTGTAGGTTTATCCATGAACTGTACGTAGGCTTATTTGGTATATAAACAATTTGCTCTGATCTAGTTTTTATATATATATTTTTTGGCAAAGAATACTATGGTTTGACATCAAAATTATGAATATGAAAACTCGTAAATCTTACGCCTTACATATACTGTTTCCTTTTATATTTTTAGGAGTGTAAATGTATTTGCAATATTTATTCTCTTTCTCACGCTCATCAGCAATGGCCAGTCATTACTTCATACATCTCGTCTCTCTTTCCATGCAACTTAGAGATTATTTCTATTCTCAGATCCTTAAAATATTACATATATATTATTTTTCCGAAACCCCTTGACACAAAGCACAGTGCTCATCCCTAACCACAAACTTTTCAGTTCCATTCATCTCCTCTACACATCTTCACGGCAGTGACAAATATGACCTAACTCATGCAGTAGAAAACGAAAAGAGTTAGCTCAACAAAAACACGTTCATGTATCGCGCCAAACTCTGCAGATATTTTTCGTTTTTGATAGTCGATATTTATTTATACTTCTATGCTGCCTTCCATCTCGTTGTACAACATATCACCTTACTAGTGTTCTATGCTGCCTTCCATCTCGTTGTACAACATATCACCTTACTAGTGTTCTACATTAATAAATGAACGCTGGTGTATCTAAAGTAATCTTGCTTCTGTTTTTAAGGTAATTAATTATCATCATACAATTGCATTTTTAGCTTTTTATCAGCTCCCATCTTCAAGTAAGGACCCGTCAGTTATTTGAATTCTTCGCTGAATCATATCCCTAAGCATATCTTGATCCTAATGCAATTACATATTAACCTTCACGAAGATTCTGCAATCAGCATGGAGCCCTGTTATTATCAAATTTTGATATGCAATATGCGTGAAGGTGCGTGTTTTTGCACATGCAGCAATAGACAGATGTATTTATAAATACACGTGTGTAGGTTAGGTAATATACGCTTATGCCCACCAACAAAGAAGAGAATGATAGAGCGTGTCTGTTTTTGAAGGTTTCAACCGTCACTCTGTTGAAATACCCCGTAGGGGTAGCGCCGTCAGTGCACCTCACTGGGTGCATTGTAGGCATTACTAACGTTCTTTGCAGCCTTCCTTCAGCCCCTAGCCGCAACCCCTTTCATTCCTTTTACTGTACCTCCATTCATATTATCATTCTTCCATCTTGCTTCCACCCTCTCCTAACAATTGATTCATAGTGCAACTGCGAGGTTTTCCTCCTGTCACACCTTTCAAACCTCCTCCTCTCAATTTCCTTTCCAGTGTTGAATGACCTCATAGGTCCCAGTGCTTGGCCTTTGGCCTAAACTCCATATTCCTTTCCGTTCCTTTCTGTTGAGATATTTTTTGAACATCCATGTTGAAACATTTATTCCACATTCCACGTCAGTGCCATATGAATTTCATTTATTTCGAAGTATATTTGGGATGGAATCAATGTCTTTCTTGGTTTGATGTCTAGATTTTTTTCTCAGTGCTTCCGCTTTTTATTTCCGAAGGTATATTGATGCTTATGTCCAAATGTAAAGAGTTTGAGTTATATATTTTTTATTTGTAAAGGAATATAAACGTTTTGTTTACTGCGTCTCTACCAGATATCCATAGAAATGGTTTCGTTACATATTGCTTTTTCATTTGTATATTTTGAAAATTAACATAGAACATATTATTACGCCGACATAAATTGTGGGGAATTAGACATATTTTGATATATAACATGTTTCAGAAATTTGTAGGAATTTGTAGATTTACCTCTAACTTCATAAAATATACTCCACTGGAGGTCAGGGCTATGACGTGCAATATCGGTCCTTTGATGTTTTGCTTGCTGCAATAACATCGTCAGTGACTTGTGCTGGTTAATGGAGAGCCGAGGTAATGGAATGAGGAATGCAGTTTATAGTCAGGTGATGTTTTTCCCCTTTCTTCTGAAAATTTCAGCGTTTCTTTTCGGAGACACATTCCAAGTTTTATAGGTTACTGTATTTTTTTAGGATGGGAAATACAGATATTTGTCTTGGTTAGGTAGAAAATGTGGTCTTTGGTCCAATATACATTCGTAACATATACTTCCAGGTGTGAGTTTAGATGTCAAGGAGGTTTCTGTAGATTGTAGATGCATTGTTACCTTTTTTAAAACCTTGAATTTCTACCTGTCAGTTAAGTATCTGTAGACAAGTGAAGATGTTAAAATCTTAACTACATGTAACCATAGATAGAGTTATTACCTGTACATGGCCTTGGTTTTGAAATCTTATACTCGCTTTTAATTTCAAATTGTAAAAGGATTTTACGGGTCGCAGGTATTCATTGATATTACACACACACACACACACACACACACACACACACACACAAGCATGGGTGAGCACATTTAACCAAAATGCCTTCTGGAATTCTCGAATTTACACCTTTCGGATGCGCTTGTCACTTCAATGAATGAGATCTAAATGCAAGACCTTCTCGTACTCGGTGCGATACGTGACCTCGTCCTGATACTCCTGATGCGGGTTCGAATCCTCCTACGGACGTCAGAATTTCTTCATGCACGTGCATTCTGATCTCAGGCGATGTATGGCAACCGTATCTAAAGACGGTGAAGAATTCTGTTACCGTTACGTAAGTTTCTCTTTCACTCTTCGCCTTATTGTTCATGTTTTTACGTGGCTTTAGAGAGAAAGTATTCAGTGCCATTGCACATTTATTATTATTATTATTATTATTATTATTATTATTATTATTATTATTATTATTATTATTATTATTATTATTATTCAGAAGATGAAACCTATTCATATGGAACAAGCCTACAGGAGCCATTGACTTGAAATTCAAACCACCAAAGAATATGGTGCTCATTAGTGAGAAGTAAGAGGAGGTAAGGGGGAATGCAGAAAGAAGAGATCTCGCTTATTAAAAAAATAAATTAAGAAATAGATAAAAATGCATTAAAATGCAAGGAGAACAGTATTGCATCTTCGCTTAAACCCCCGAAGTTCCAATTGAACTTGAACTGGTGAACAGTAGATGATCTCTCTTTGTAGAACACTTGGATAACATAGCTTTAAATCACCTGCACAGAGGGGTCAAGAACAGTGTGTCGTAGCTCTTAAATTCATATTGCAGCATTGACTCTATATTGTTCTCACACTTGATTTTTTTTTTTTTTTTTGAGATATTACGCATCTTCCTTAAATTGCCTCTTTCTGTGTTGATCGTTCCTCGATCAACTGTGATTAGTTTATATTTAACTTTCTTTCTAATTCTCCTTTTTAGTTTTCTTTAAAAGAGAGCTATTGTGCCGGCTGTGTCTGTCCGTCGGTACTTTTTTCTGTCCGCCCTCAGAACTTAAAAAATACTGAGGTTAGTTGGCTGCAAATTGGTATGTTGATCATCCACCCTCCACTCATCAAACATGTCAAATTGCAGCCATCTAACCACAGTAGTTTTTTTTGTTTTTGTTTTATATAAGGTTAAAGTTAGCCATGATCGTTCGTCTGGCACCGCTATAGGTGCCAATAACACAGGCCACCACTGGGCTGTGGCTGAAAGTTTCATGGGCCGAGGCTGAGAGTTTCATGGGCCGAGGCTGAGAGTTTCATGGGCCGTGGCGGAGAGTTTCGTACAGCATTATACGCTGTACAGAAACTTCGGCGCATTTTTTATTTGTTTGTGTGTGTGTGTTTTTTTAATCAGTTTGCATATCTCGTGCTGAAGGCGTATCTTTCAGTGACTGTAGTAATCTTGTTTTCAGTCTTCACGCATCAGTAGCCTGATTTCACGTCTCCCTCCCTTATCATTAGAAACTCGTGTTCACAGTAAATGGGGAATATCTGTAAAACTCTTGCTTTAAGGCTGTTCAGATAGTTTTTTTTTATGATTCTCCCTAGTTACAATCATAAGTAACTCATGCCACTGTTAACGCATTACCCTGAAGTCTTTCGGCCGCTCTTAATGCGTTTTCTAATGCAATATCAAGGCCTTTGAATTTCTTGCCAGTATTCGTGATTACGTAAATTTTACCATCGTTATATTCATGTCCTCATGCACGTATCGTGCCTAAAAATATGGATGAGTAAACTGACATTTTTTACATTTTTGCTGTGGCCATATTGAAAAATGTACAAATGTTAGAAATATTGGTAGTTTTTTTTTATACTGTACGTTGGACATGAATCCATTACTACGTGTGTATATAATGCAGCCCTAAAAGAGTAGGCTAAAGTAATTTTCAATTTCCATGGTGAATTTTATCGATGGCGCAGTTCATTAAATCTATCAAAAAGGTATTATATTTTTGTTCTCTCCGCGAAATATATGTTGTCATCATATATAACCCATATTGCATTGCGCTGAATAAATTTGCTTTATATTCTGGTTTAAAAAATTCCATGCACAGATTATCATTACTACTGGAGATTGGAGATTTCCTTTACTAATGGAGATAGGAGATTTCACCCTGCCATACTAAAGTTTTGAAAGTAATATTTCCCATTGAATTCTGATTTACATCCGTTAACATAATCATTTCTATTGTCACATCTGCTATTAAGACCATAATAACTCCACTCCTTAAAATATGCATATTTTACACGTTTCTTTTGAAATATATGGATCAGCTGAACCCACCTGCATGCCAAAAAACAAATTTTGTTAGTGGAACACTCACCCTTGGTCACAAATGAGATTTGGGCTGTTCCTCCTCCATAAGTGCTAATATATTTTCAACTATCTTTATGCCCGTCCGTACTGTTACCTTAGAGTATTTAATGTAAATTCCCTAAACATGTCTCAAAGCAAAATCGCTCAGGATTTATAAAACTGAGTTTCATTGTTCTTTGTGGCACTTGCATCTTAATATCCCGTGTTCCTGTGATGTAACGCATAAATGAATATGCGCCTCGTCTAATCTTTCTGCACTGTCTCTCCTATCACGGAATATTTGACGTTAAAGAATGTTAAACATTCACATGAGCCCTTGCAACCAAAGTGCGCCAGAGCTTTCTTTTTTAAATGTCGAGACCAACAAGTTATTCCAAAATCAATAGGTAACACAAACCCAGTTCAAACTGAAAGATCTTCCTTTTGATGACGAATAACGTAGCATATTACGAAAACATGTAAATTTCAAGGAAATGGCAGTTAGAAGTGCAGTGACCTTGATAGTGAAGATGTGACTGTAAGGGAATTATTTACGCAAATGTAAAAGGCCCTCAATCCAAAATGCCCAGAATTATTAATTGAATTAATTGGAAATCCCATAGACGGTGTTATGGTAATTTCAGCAAAAAGTAAAAAGAAATTACTAGAGAGAAATGAAAACGTGATTAAACGTTTTTTTTTTTTTACTTCGCAATCTTTACCATATTTGTAGTTACAAATAAAAATGCACAAAACAAATTTCCCCGCTGATGGAATGACTTCATATACAGTTTAGCAAATGCTTTCTTGATATTCTTAATCTGTTGGGTTGGGAATCATTTCTGATGCCAGTGATGATTTCTGATGCCAATGTAATGACAGTATAGATTTCTTAAATGGGTAATATACTGATTAATAGTGATTCTAGGCTTGTGATTTCCTATTTAGTATTATTAAACAACAAAGTACCTATTGATGTTTTGTTAGCTGCTTGATACTATACCCTAGACAGGTTGGATGTACCATATTCTAAGAATATCGTCATAGAATTGGTTACAATATTTGCTAGCTAAAACAGATTTGAATTCAATCGGAAATATTACATTAAAAATTTTGGTGTTGCAATGGAAAATCCCCCATCTCCAGTAATCAGAAATTTAAAAATGGATTTTTTTACAGCAGAATATTTAGCAAAATATTTCTACGCATTATTAAGGGAAATGTGAGAGATGGCGGAACCAATCTTGGCACTTAGTTTTCTAAAATTACTGATTCTGCCTTTAGACATATTTGTCTACTATTAAAGAAGTTTTCAGCAATACCCTTGTTGCCACCAAACATTTTATCTAAAGAGCCTGCAGCACTTTCGATTATCCTCCGTATGAAGCTGTCACAAGACGTTTATAAACAACTGTAGCGTTATGAAAATCAGTAACGTGACTTTTCTCCCATGAGCGTTGAATTATAGTGCTATAAGTTTCTATTTTGAATTCTTCTTGTTTGCAAGGAGTGTTGTCCATGCTCTTCTAACATTTGACATATACCGTTTATTGGGAGCGAAAATGACTTTTTAAAATTGACTTCTGTATGTGCGACGAGGCGTGGTATAAATACAGTTTTCTCGTCTTGATGAAATAACATTTTGTACAGAATTTAAGATAGCATGATTTCCTAAAACTCTTAATAAAAGAATTCAGTTTCTTTGTCAGTAAAACCAAGACTGCATAAACGGTGTGCTGGGAAAAACGAATTCGCTGATGTGACAAAAAATGAATATGTGCTCTTTCTGTAAAAATTGAATTCGAAGGAATTATTCAAGCTAAGACGAACAAGTAAATCAAGGAAATATGATATATTTTTTATTCTTTTTCAAATGTAAATTTAACAGAAGAGGCAAAACACTTTAGTAAATCTAGAGATCATCCGAAAGATTCTGCAATGTGCTTGCACAGAATGAAAATAACTACATATTATAGCTAAATTTCTGTCTTTGTTTTCTCAACAAATGCCATGAATAGGTTAGCAAGGGTCCGGGGGATATGGGTGGGTGGCGGGGGGATGACAATTTTTGAATTTCATGACATTTTATCAAGAAATGATTGGAATTATTACGGATTCTTCACTTTTCCCGCCTCATGTCATTAATGTTTTAATTGAATGGCCATTTTTCTTCCAAATGACACTTAATTTTTTCACATTTTTCGTTTCAAATGATCCATTACTCTTTTATTCATTATTACGGAGTCATAATAATTGCATTATATGTAGCAGAGTAGAGGGGTCAGTGGCAAAAAATATGTATTATATAAGAGGACTGTTAACACTAGAAAGCACTCTTTGCAAGTGAGATTACAAACATTTAAAGAGAGATAAATTTGGCACAAAACTTTCCCACGTCCTCATGAGAGTGTATGTGGAATAAGAGACAAGGACTGAATAAAGTTAAAGCAACGTAAAGGAATTTCTTTCAAAGCCTAGGACGTTAAAAGCTCTGGTAGTCGCCAGAAGCGACTTCAAAGACTCTTGACTTTATAATCGTCTTCTAATGGATCTCTGAAATGACAATAAAAGGCGATGAAAAAATGGCTGATTTTCGACTGAAAAATTGCTACAGGACTTCTTGAGAAATTAAGAAAGATGGAATATTATGTCAGTATATGAATTGTGTAGGTTTTTGTGCTGTGAATAGGGCGTATTTAGCTATACTTGTTTTATGAAGACACGTGTAGATATATCAGTCAGTATATATATATATATATATATATATATATATATATATATATATATATATATATATATATATATATATATATTACATATACATATACACACACACACATACACACACACACACACACATATATATATATATATATATATATATATATATATATATATATATATATATATATATATATATATCTTGAATAACATATTATGAACGGGAATACCTTCACAGTAATTCTTGCACTGCAGGACGCGTAATTTTACATTTTTAACCAGTGGTGGGTTACAAATCTATTTCAATCAGTTTACCAGCTCGAGGGGAAAAAATATTTAATAAAAACGACGGACAAATACTAAGGTATTCACTTGTTGAAATGGAGTTTAGTATCATGGAAGAAGTATCCTCAAATTTCTCACTGTGAATAGGGAAATTTAGCTATTCCCTCCCGGCCGTAAACATTAGATTCAAAACCAGGCACAAATGACAAATGAAAAGCCATCTTTACTTCTCTTTGACGTCACCGGAGTTGAGTATTTTATTACTTTATTAAAAATTACCCATTGGGCCACACGCTGAAAAGGAAATGCATTTAACTCTCAACGTAATTCAGGCGCCTGTCGTCATAATCGTGACCTTTTAATTTAAATAATTATCTTAATTCCTAGTACGGAGAATCCTTGTAATAATTCTTGTGATCCTTTTTTTTTTTTCTCTAAAGAAAGCAAGCCTCTCTGTACTTGGTCTTTCTGTAAGTCCTCTAAAGTCCTCTGTTACAGAGGACTTTAGAGGCTCTGTAGGCCAAATGAACTGAAGTTTAGTGTAACCCATCCTCAAAAAAGAGCTTCAGTATTTCCACCGGCCCTTGGCTAGATGACCATAGTTCTTGCGACACCAGAATACAAAAAATCTATCAAACAATGTAAGCTTACAATCAAATCCAATATTTATTGTGTAGAGATCAGTAATCTCGGGTTGTTTGGTTTACTTTCTTCATTCCTCTGCTATTACTTTTTTTTTTTATTATATTAGCTTCGCTGATTCGGTATATTGCCAGTAATTACGACTTTTGCTCTCTCCTCTACAGAACCAGGAACTTTCTGGTCGTATTATTGTTGCTAAAGCTGCCAATGTATTTCTCACCTACCGTTCTGTAAATATATTATATCTGTATATATATAAATGGATATACATTATATGTATATATATAAATATATATCTCATATATTTAGGTATATATATAAATGTATATAAATTATATATATATATATATATATATATATATATATATATATATATATATATATATATATATATATATATGTATGTGTGTGTGTGTGTGTGTGTGTGTGTTTGCCATTTCTTCCTAATCGTACTGAATGTCGAAAGTTCGCTGTCTATCTTGACATGAATTTGGGTATTCTGTTTTGAGGGGGCTTGGGTAGCTAGTTAATAGCCATCCTGCTTGTTCAGTATGATGATAGTAATATGCTATAAAGGGCTTTCAGTTTGTGATTGTCATAAAATAAGACTTCATGTGAACATTGGCGAATGCACCTGAGAAAAGAAAAGTATCTTTGAAAGTTTGGGAAAAGTTATAAAAGAGGCGAAATTACTGTTATCAAGAGGCTAAACATAATGCACTAAGTTCCTGAAAAGTTTATATAAACGTTTGTACTCAACTTGAACAAATCTCTCTCTCTCTCTCTCTCTCTCTCTCTCTCTCTCTCTCTCTCTCTCTGGGAATCATTGTTATTCTGGCTGTTTCCGTAACGCCATGCATTTCTGTGTGGAATTATTCATATGTTTTTCAGCAGTCGATGGTTTGAGAGAAATTCATTTTCATGACACCAAAGTCGAAAGACATAAATGCAGGACAGGTTATGAAAGTCCCTCGTCCTTAATTTATGGGTTGGCGACTTGTTCAAAACGTTTATTTTTCTCGAAATTTTATATATAATGATACTTGTATTTACCATAAACGTTTTCCATTATAGTTTCAGGTCAACGCAAAATCATTTAAGAATGACAGGGGCAGTAATGTGTTATATAATATACTTCATTTTCATGGACATAAAAGATTTTTCACGGCTAAAAATAATGATGTTATCTTGAAATAGACGAAATTTTCTCTCTCTCTCTCTCTCTCTCTCTCTCTCTCTCTCTCTCTCTCTCTCTCTCTCTCTCTCTCTCTCTCTCTCTCTCTCACGGTCAGAAAACCAATGAAATTCTATTTCCATAAAACCCAATTCATGCATGCAGTCATAAGGATTTCGCCCGTGCATTTTTGAAATGGGCAAGATTTGTTATATCGCCCCCTGATCATGCACCGTGTTTTACTGTTGACTGTGCCGCATGAGTAGATTCCATAAAACGTTTTTATTTCCAGTGTAACAGCATGTTTTCAGGGTGGAAAATATGTCAAGTATACCCGGTGCTTACACCATCTTAAAATTGCATGACTCCTTGTGCTAAGGACTCAGGCCTGTAATGAATACTGCAAGAGAGTCTTGAACCTAGTAAAACCATGGCGGTGTGGGATAAGAAACTCACAGTTGAGTTTCCAGTCACCTAGTAATGGACGACGGTTACAGACTGCTTCTGGTCAAGTATCTTTGTTTCCAAGGTTTGCATGCTGGTGATTAGCTACTAGCCCTGAAAGCTTGTGATGAGCTTTGCCCCATTCGCTGCTTTTGGACACAGGGTAGATGCCATTTTTGAAAGGTGAGTTTATTTTGCAAGGTCATAAGACGAGGTTCTCCCTCGTGGCAGTTGATGATATCCTGGAGTGTAGCATAAATTTCTTCAAGAAACCAAAGTGCTATATTGACAGCGAGAGCTTTCAAACTGAGGTGTTTAGGGTGACAGATGCGTTTGAAAATTATGGACTTCTCGATCGAACAGGGTTCAACCTAGAGCAACCACAATTTTAAGGAGGCTCCCCTCGTGAATGAGGTATGAATAGCCAGTCTATTCAAGGAGGCAGGTTTAGAACATGTCACGTTGGAGATTGGTGAAGTCGTGTGCTCTGGGACTGCTAGATGAAATGTAGCTGTAAACATTGGCAAATTGACGTACCCAACTTTTTTTAAACAATGAACTGAAAAACCTCCAAAGATACACCTGGAGACAGTTTCTGGGATTTGCAGTTCACTGTGGCACATGTGCAAATGTGTGTAAGAAGCTGCACAGACATTGATATGGGGATTTGTTTATGTCTTTTTATATGTAGTTTTTATAATTTAAGTCTTTTTTCGTTTCCTCAGTATGTCTGGCATTATACATATCTCTATCTATCTATCTGTCTATCTATATATATCTATATATAAATATGTAATATATACACATACATACATATATATAATACTTAGACCGCCAGGTATCTGTAATTAATTTTGATATTGATACTTCAATCTATTTTTATATAAATCCAGTTTTATTACACTGTTGGTTAGTTCCCAAACCTTGCTGATTTTAAAGGAAAAAGACCTTCGAAAATTATCCTTGACTGAAAATGATCATAGAAGATAATTTTCATCTAAGATTCATTGCAGCATGAATGTGGGAACAAACATATTACACAACAGTCGACTCCAAACAGACGGTGAGATTTGACATTCACTTTTGTCAGCAGTGGCCATGTTGGATTCAAGCAAGCAAGCCACCAAAGGTCAACTCCTAGCTGCATGGAAAATTTAAAAGCTTGGCACCAATTAACGTGTTGTTCACTGTAATGGCATATTCTCTCCTCGCAGTGGAGAATTATCAGAGCATCTTTCCCAGCTGGAAGTTTCCTAATTAAATTTACTTACATATATTTTGAATTTTACGTCAGCAACACGTTTTATATTATATCTCGTAGTTTAAAAAACAATGCCTATTAATATGCAGGAGGAAATACCCTTATTCCTGGGAGCTGAATTTAGCACAAAACTTTGCACGAGTTTTCAAGTAAGTGTCAGCATTTTAATCCATGAATATGAAAGTTAGAGTTAAAATAAATGAGAGCATGAACTTTTCTTAAGTTAAAGTAAATCAGAACTTGAAGTTTTCTTAATGCACCGAGTGCCTCTGCAGTAGGTGGGGTGTTTTTATCCTTTAATATGAAAATCAAAATAAATCAGACCCAGAACTTTTTTTTACTCAGTAAGAGAGTCAGAAGCATCAACCAACGTGAAATGGGGATAGACTGCAAGTAATTTATGGAAGTCGTGTGCTGCTGATTGGTTGATTGATTATGAAATTTAGGTCTTGTAGACCAAGCGCCGGAACCCATCAGGATTATTCAGCGCCGCAATGAAGATGAAATATATATAAATTAATTATATGATTGATAATGAATAGGTGCATGATAACATACAAGTAAAATTCATTGTTAAAATATGAACGTAAAAAATGAAGAATATTTGATAAAACCAATAAAAATAAATATATATAAAACTTTTATATTCAGATATATACTTAATATATAAAATGAATGTGACTAAAATATTAAATATAAAAGTGCTGTTGCAGAGGTCAGATACTCGTGGGTTCTTTAGTTAAGGACACAAACTACATGAATCCTTCATAAGGATTATGGAAACGCAGTAAGACTGTACCTTTTTTTTCATCCTATTTTCAAAAGTATGAACATTCCACACTCCCCATGTTAACCCAGAACCTAGCATACTACATATCCTTTAGCTACCTTTGATTCTGAAATTTGTGTAATTCTCCATTGTGCTATTAAATCATTATTGACTGAAAAGGTGTGGAAGAACCTCCCGAAATATGTTCTTCATTTCTTTTGTTTTATATGTATAACATATCTATATGTATGTGTGTATGTATATGTATGTATATATATATATATATATATATATATATATATATATATATATATATCCATACATGCATGCATGCATACACAAATGTATGTTTATGTGCGCGCACACGCGAGCGAGTGCTGTGTTTACGCGATATGTTTTAGATTTAGACGCCTACGGGCGAGAGGATTTCAGCTTCGCAAGAGGCATTAGCAAACAGGGTGCACTTCGGCATCATCGAAAATAGCGACGTTAATGGGAGACGAACTGAGGACAAAGTTCCAGCCTTATAATAAACGAACTTCTATTCGCGCGCAGCATGTCGAACTTTGCACTGGTGAATAAATTAGCTGTCCTACTTGCATCACCTTTCGCAGAATAGCAGTGGGACTGATAAGAGAAAAGGAAAATGAAACGTGGAATCATTTTGGTTAGAAAGAAATGCTTTAATCATTTTTTTTAAGACATACTCAGCCCTGGGACGTATTGGATTGTGCAGTTTTTCTATCTTGTCCTGATTAAACAGTACTTAATGCGTACTGTATATGGTACATAGAAAAAACTTCATGATTATGAGAGTAAAATTTGTTTTAACTTACTGATTAAGGGAACTAAGTGACAAAAGAAACTGTATTTTTAGATACTGTGTATATATATATATATATATATATATATATATATATATATATATATATATATATATATATATATATATATATATATATAGATGTTTATATGTATGTATATATGCTGCAACTGACGATTAAATGGCCGAATTGAACTTGTGTAATCCTAGTTGCCAGTATAGAATTTTACCGACCCATTTTAAGGGGAAAATGGATGAGCATATCATCTGTTTTACCTCAGGGAAGTTTCCATAGAAAGCCCTCGCGCATCAGCATAGATGATGATATAGTTTTTTTCGTGGTATATATATATATATATATATATATATATATATATATATATATATATATATATATATATATATATATATATTTATTAGCTTTATCACATACACAATTGTTCTGTGCATTAGTAGAATTACTAAAAGGACCTCATTTTTGTAACTTTTTCTGAATAAATACTCCATTAGATACCATCCAGTTTGAATAAGGTCCTTTAGTATATGTATATGTCTATGTATATATATATATATATATATATATATATATATTTGTGTATATATATACAGTGTGTGTATATATATATATATATATATATATATATATATATATATATATATATATATATATATAATATATATATAATATATGTATGTGTGTGTGTGTATAACTGAATCACGAAAATATGGAACGTGATAAATATATAAATAAAGACAAAATCCACGAAGGAAAGAGAAACAGCAGAGTGCTGCAAGTGCCTTTCGACGTTATCCTTTTATTTAACAGACTGAAGAAATATGAAAATAAGCTTTACAAAGAAAGCTCATATAAATGACAGATGGGGATTACAAAGGAAAAAATATTTACCTGGAATCCAACACAGTTAAAGAATGAGCAGACATACAAAAACACGGTTAATATTTAAAAGGTTTTACAAAGGATTAGTCTCAATGGCTCAAAGACAGGGACAGAACAATTAAAACTATACAAAGAAGGTGACTGACCAACAAATGTTTCAAAAAGCACATTCTCTATAATTCACATTTTTGGTAAACAAATAAATGTTTTACAAGGTGAACATTTTTAACAAAGAAATATATATTAAACGTACGAATACACAGAAAATATATATAAGATAACTAATTTTTAATTAAGTCAGTGATTTTATCTTTTAGGTCATTCTTGAACATTTTGCTCATACAGGGGTCCAAATAATACATGCCAGGGCTAAGATTAATATTACACCTGGAAGTAAGCTATATAATAGCGGATTCTAAAAGATTTCATGAAAGGAAATCGTTTGATCTGGTAATTACTGAACTTAATTAAAAGTAGTTATCATATATATATATATATATATATATATATATATATATATATATATATATATATATATATATATATATTTCCTATGTATTCGTGTGTTTAATATATATTTCTTTGTTGAAAATGTTCACCTTGTAAAAAATTTTTTTGTTTACCAAAAAATGTGAATTATTGAGATGTGCTTTTTGAAACATTTGTTGGTGGTCAGTCACCTTCTTCGTATAATCTTTTAGTTGTCCTGTCACTGTTTTCGAGCCATTGAGCCTAATCCTTTGTAAAACCTTTTAAATATTAACCATATTTTGGTATGTCTGCTAACTCTTTAACTGTGTTGGATTCCAGGTACATATTTTTTCCTACGTAATCCCCATCTATCATTTATACGAGCCTTCTTTGTAAAACTTATCTTTATATTTTTTCAGTCTGCTAAGTAACGGAATAACGTCGAAAGGACTTGCAGCACTCCGTTGTTTCTTTTTCCTTCGTGGATTTTTCTATATATATATATATATATATATATATATATATATATATATATATATATATATATATATATATATATATATATATATATATATATATATATATATAAAATGTATGTATTTATATGTAGGCTTTCTTTGTTTCGGAAAATTTGATGGGTGGTAATTTAAATGCTTCTCGCTGCGTCTATATGAAGTGTCACAGAATCATTGAGGTTATTTTTCATTGCAATCCACTAGAAAATAAAAGAATGTTTGAAGTACCGAAGGTAATTCAAAGCAAAATTGCCTGACTGTTTTAATTTCCACTGCTAGTTACCGTGCCGTTTCGGAATTGAAAAATGCAATGCGAAGCATTAGCTCATTATTACTAGGTTATTAAGATATGGAAAAAAATCTCAATCCTCTCGCTTTAAAGCGGAATTAAAATGTGTCTGATTTGATTTTCTCATTATATAATATATATGATTACAGCGACAAAAGTGTTCGTCACGCAGTAACGCGCATCCATAAAACATTTATATAATCAAGCCTTTGATTGGGAAAATAGATTTGCATATTAAAAATGCAGATCCACCGTGGGGTCGCAGTGCTGATAAATCTTTTTTTCGAACATTCTCTTCTCTCAGTTGATGGGAGCTTCATGTACCGTCCGTTTTCAGGTATATACGTAGTATTCGTTGTTTTTCATTAGTTTTCTTCATAGAGAGAGAGAGAGAGAGAGAGAGAGAGAGAGAGAGAGAGAGAGAGAGAGAGAGAGAGAGGGATGGTTTTATTTTCTATTTTTTTATCATCTTCATAAGTTTATATTCCTAACATTATTTACCATGTCGGGATTACCCACGTACCATACTTGTAAAAAATCCGCTATAAATATATTCTTTTGCAGTGAGGAATTGGAACTGGAGAACAAAATTTAGCCTAAAGACCAAGCGCTGGGACCTATGAGGTAATTCAGCGCTGAAAATAATGTTTAAACAATTTTCAGGAGAAGGTGGAAAGTAAGTTGTAAGAAAGACAATATGAACGGAGGTACACTAAAGGGAATGAAAGAGGTTGCAGGTAGTTGCCGAAGGCACGCTGCAAAGAACCTTAAGTGATGCCTACAGTGTACCGCATTAGGCACACTGACAGCATTACCCTCCTATGGGGTTTGAAGTGTTATTTGGTTACTTTCTCTTTATACTGTTCGGGAATCCTATGTTATTCGGCTTGGCGTTTTTGACGTTAAGTGTCTGTGATTAGAACTCAGGCTTCTGTTATCTGAACTCCTTACCTTTGGGTTCGCTCTATAGAAGAAGGTAATGTGTTTGTGGAGCTTAACTGTTTAGGTATGGTTTTTGGTCTCATTACTAATATTTATTGTGTCTGCTGTATTAGGTTGCGTGGCTTATGACAAAAGAGAGTGAGAACGAGAGCTGCAATCCTGTTTCCTACACACTTCAACAGAGGACTGGATTAAGTATGCTTAAATAAATGCAGATGTTGAAGAAAATAGTAAATGAAGGACTTGGGAAATCTTGAGATAATAATTTGCCATTTATCGACGTCAACAAAAGAATGAAAAAATTATGTTAAGCAATAATGGTAATGATGGAATATGCTTTGTTATCCTCAACAAAGCAGACATCTTTAGAATATTACGTGTTAGTCTTTTTACCTTTGGTAATGCGATTATTTATGACACATAATGTTTTATGTCGTGCAAACTAAGAGAAAGACCAATACGTAAATCATCTTTCATGGTTTAACTTACACAAGGCTTAACGAAAAAACACGCCTCGAATTTTCTTTCTGATTTGAACTCATTTGCAATGCGAGGATTATGGAACCCTGCCTATTGACATTTTCATCTGGTTAATATATATGCCGTTAATTCTGCAAAACCTGAACTCTATCTATGAGAAAGGAGGAGACTTAAGGTTTTAGCTGCGAACTGCAATTAAGATAATCACATGCTTTCTTTTGACAAAAGGTTATAGGAAAAACTTTCCAGTGAATTAGTGAAAACGTTTATTGGGACTATAACAGCACACTGACTTGAGGGTGAATCAGTAAAGAGAGGACGAGAAAATATAAAAGCAACATTTGCCAGAGCATATTCGTTTACAAACAAGCATATTATAATGTCTTTGATCATCTATTACAAGTAAATATTTCCATACTTTACCATCGTTTTCAACCTTTAAAATATCAGGTCTCAGTATTGTACTTAAAATATTCAATATATGTGTTATACTGCCTATACACATAATTCTCTGAGGAATTGCAAAAGCATCTTTTGCACTCCTTATTAAAAGTTTATAGGTATATTACTCAACGGCAGTCATAAGTTACTGCATCGCGAAATGTTGCAGACAATATATCTGTCACTCCTGCTATCATATTACAAAGTTATATACACGTCACGAACTTTTTGCGATGGACGATGTGTAACATTAGGCGGTAACTCATTCCCACGATACCTTGCACAACATTGGCTGGCTTTATATGAGTGTCGAGGAATAAATGTTTTTCACGTGGGATATATATATATATATATATATATATATATATATATATATATATATATATATATATATATATATATATATATATATATATATATATATATATATATATATATATATATATATATATATATATATATTATATATATATATTAATCAGACATATTTCACCGCTTTCATTCTGTGACCCCAGGCGTCTATTCCATACCAAGCATCTTCCTCTGTTCTCTCTCCAGCCTGATTTTTATTTACGTGTTGGCCCCATTAGCATCTTTTCGGCGTCTTCCTGAGAAAAATGAGGTTGTCAGCAGGGATGTCTCAGCATTCTGTATTTATGGCTCACCTTCTAGGAGTTAAAGAGCAAAAAATGTCCGTCTCCTTCTTCACAAGTTGAATACAGACTCCAAATTGTTTATATTTATGCACTCACGCCCCCGATGTTATTGTGTTTTTGTATTAAATATGCGCGCAGACATTTAAAGAAAAAAAAAATGTGAAAATATTTTCGGCTCTAGAATTATTTTTCAAAAACCACGTGGAAACCAGGTAAACGAATTTACCCTCATTCATTGGAACGGTAAGCGGAGTAAATGCTAAATTAGCACTTTTAAGAAAATACCAAATTATAAATCTTCAAAAACATAATCTTCAGAGTGAAATACTTTTATTTTATCAACGAAATTCCGCGGACGGCGCGAGAGTTTTGACGCAGGGTGTTGTCTTCTTAGGTATAAAATATTTCCCATTTTTCGTCACATGATGAACACCGCTGAGGGGGATAACTGCTACCGGAGAATATTCCATTCCTGGTTATGTTGGGGTTGTGAAGAGCTTATAAAACTGGTCGAAGGCCAGGTTCGTGGTGGCTTTAAGCGCGAACGCAAATTATTGAGTGCGGCGCAACTTGTGAAAATTGTGGCAGCATGCAGTCAAAAAGTTAAAATCATTGCGCGCAGTAATATATAACAAGAATGAAAATCTTTCCATTGTGGTGTTTACTGATTAAGGATCATTAAGGCAAGTCTCTAAAGGAGAATGTACTTTCAGTTGAAAGGGGACGTTGAATGCCAAGCGATCTCTTCAGTTGTGAATGATTGCAAATGGAAACGTCAGTACTGTGCTGTACAGTAATAACAAGGGTAAGCGCATTTCATGTTAAAACTCACGATTTTTCAGTTGCTTTAACAATGTTATAATTATAACATAAGGGTAACGATTTTTCAGCTTTTATCCATATAGTTTTTTTTTTTATTTAATTTTAGTTTTGGTTCAGGATATGTGGAGAGTGATTTGGTTTGGTAGTTTTGTATAAAAAAATTATTTATTATCAGTTTTTAACAGTGAATTTTAGGCATGTGAATTCAAGAAAGCCTTGAAAAGTACAATATAGACGATTCAAAGATTCTCGACGAGAATCGCCTACAATGCAAAGATGATTGAAAAGGATCACTTTCAATGCTGCTTGCCTTTGTGCCGATAATGAGGACAATCCTGTATAAGCACCAGTCGTTGAAAGCTGATGTTGAAATGGGTCGTAAAGAGTTAACCGAGTGCAGGTGCCGACTATAATTGGTTTCTAATGATCTTCCTTTGTTTTGGGCGTAATTGCAATCGCTTTTGACGGAGGTTCTTAGAGCTTCGATACCAGTGCGATTGTTGCTTTGCTTTTTTTCTACCCAAGTCTTTCTGACAGTTTGTGACTTCATTGTCAGTGTCCCTTGTCTCTGTTGCTTAGTATTGGGGTGTGAGGTTGTCTCTGCCTCTCTGATGATTGACTTTTATATTCTATATATTCTTGAAGATTTACTCGATGGAATTTTTCCGCGTTTTTTATGGACGGTCGTAAACCATTTAATTGATTTCATTAAGTGTATTAATTGCTTTCCATTTTTCATCTCATCGTTCCTAAAACCCGATGTTTATCATCCTGAATTCAGTAAATTTATCTCCCGGTTCTGTTCGGATTGCCCCGACCAAACTCATTTTTATTTGTAAATCAAATTCTTTGATGCTTCTTATTCATGATGGCGTTAAACCATATTTCCTTTCTAGTACTTCTCTCCCGTCATTCATTGTAATCTAAATATTTTTTATTGATATTTCCTTTGTTGCCCATCTTACATTTTTCCCTGCATCCTTTTCTCCAGTGGTGTGGTAAATTCCTCTTGTTTTCGTATTTTGCTGGAACCTTCCTGCTGGAGAGAGTGATAGCGTTGTCTTCCCATGCTGTTCATTTTCCATTGGTAGCACACGAGTAAATGCAGTGGTTCCTTTGCCTGTAGGTCAACGGTCATACCCCCGTCGAAAACTTAGCTTGCTGCTTCCTATCCCTGTAGAATTTGTTTAAATTATGCTGTTGTATTTCTTTTCAAATAGTTGCACTGATGTTGCGACTTGTAATATCATCTATCTATCTATAACAATAAAATCCGAGTGGATCTTTCTTGTTTGTCCGCCCGGGTGGAGGCGGGATAGGTAGGGGATTGGGAGGGTAGGGAGAGATATGACACATCCGCCCTCTTCCTGCAAACCTGTTTGTCCGACCCGGGTGGGGCGGGGTAAGTAGGGGATTGGGAGGGTAGGGGAGACATGATATATCTACCCTCCTCCTGCAAACCTGTTTGTTCGACCCAGGTGGGGGCGGGGTAAGCAGGATATTGGGAGGGTAGGGGAGACAGTACATATCTACCCTCCTCCTGCAAACCTGTTTGTCCACCCCGGGTGGGGGCGGGGTAGGTAGGGGATCGAGAGGGTAGGGGAAACATGATGGGCAGCACCGGGTTCCAGCGCAGTGTAGCGAGCGCCATCAAGCTCGTTATTATTATAATAGACTACCCGCACCAGTGATGAGGCAGGGCGGAAGGATATTTTATAAATGATGTGGAAAAATTGAGGCAGGGCCAAGTTAATGATGGAGACGTTTAGGAGCGAGGGAGGAACAAAAATAGTAGGGACGAAAATTAAGAACTAAAGAGAAATGACCTTAGTATTATCTACAGCGCGCCTTGTGGGTACATAGCTCGGGAGCGAGACCTGTATGCCACAACACTGTTCTTCTCGTAAAGATCTTAGTCATCAATACTTCCTTGTGTCGTAAGTTTATTCTCTCTCTCTCTCTCTCTCTCTCTCTCTCTCTCTCTCTCTCTCTCTTTCTTATATATATATATATATATATATATATATATATATATATTTTTTATATATATATATATATATAATATATATATATTTTTTTATATATGTACAGTATACAAACATAAATATATATACATATAAATATATATATATATATATATATATATATATATATATATATATATATATATATATATATATATATATATATATTGTGTTGATGGATTGGTGTATATATATTTATAACATTAATGTTTGAGGTCTTTTCATTTTTGGCAAAATTATCCCTACAGTTTACGTGCATCGGATTATATATATATTTTTATTTCATTCTTAACTCTTGTCTGATTTCATGTACGTTTTTTCGCCTTATCATGATATCAATGATCATTGCTCTATTTTCTTATACCCTTGCACATCACCCTTCTCGCCCTCATATGTAATCCGTCTAACACCCCACTCCTTCTCGTTTCGTTTTTATTTCAATATCCATCTGGTAATTGTTTTACGCTGCGGTTTCTCTTTTTATACCATCAGATAAGGTATATCAGCTTGAAAAGTGTGATGTGGAGTAATGATGACGAATTGGAAATTAATCAGTCAGAAGGTCTGTTAAATTCTGTTTGATGAAAAAGTAATCGGTGAATTTCTTATTATTCCTTGTGGCAGCCACTGGTGTACAAGCTCAGACCCGCGTGTATTATTATTATTATTATTATTATTATTATTATTATTATTATTATTATTATTATTATTATTATTATTATTCAGAAGATGAACCTTATTTATGTGGAACAGGCCCACAGGGGCCACTGACTGGAAA
The DNA here is from genome assembly GCF_040412425.1 of Macrobrachium rosenbergii. Taxonomy (NCBI): domain Eukaryota; kingdom Metazoa; phylum Arthropoda; class Malacostraca; order Decapoda; family Palaemonidae; genus Macrobrachium; species Macrobrachium rosenbergii. The sequence continues at coordinate 33,206,071 of NC_089787.1, read as the reverse complement.
TTGAAACTTCCAAAGATTATGGCGTTTATTTGAATGACGTAACCGAAGGTTATTAATACGAAATACAGAAAGAAGAGATTAGTTAATAGAGAGGTAAAAATAAATTAAATTAGTAAATAAACATATCAAAAAAATGTAAGGAAATTATTCATACTTTCGGAACAAAGTCTATGTAAAATTTCCACCCTGCATGCAGCCACCACACTCGTGGGGAGGCCTCTTTTCCTCTTCAGCAATTTTATACCAATCAGAAATAGAGGGACACACAATAATGAAGTTGGGGATTTTTGTTATTCAGTCATAAACTAACCGAAATCATACGTTTGCAAACTTCGTAAAATGGGAATATGTAAAACGTGTTGGATGAAATGTAAAATGGAGGAAAAGAACATAAAATTGGCGGGATATGCATTTTAATGAAAGGGAAAATAAACATGCAAAAGTAATTTGATAGCGGCGTGATAAATTGAGGCACTTGCTAAAGTACATAATAAAGGTTTTCTTGGCTGAACATAGTGGAAAATCTCGAACGTTATGTCTCAGTATTTTAAATTGTAATCGTTACACACTTTCACGATGTTCAGTTTAAATCAATTACAGTACAGTCATTCGTCAGATGAATGTTTAAAGTGTGTGCATACACTATATATATATATATATATATATATATATATATATATATATATATATATATATATTTATTTATTTGTTTATTTATTTATTTATATGATAAATAAATAAATTCATCATATATATGATGAAATATATATATATATATATATATATATATATATATATATATATATATATATATATATATATATATATATATATATATATATATATATATTCCTTATATCGACATGGAAAATTCCTCTCAGTTCAGCCAAGTAAATCCATAAGTTATGAATCAGGTACAGGCTGAATACAGTTTGAAATTAACCTTATATCATGATTGGAAGGTGAACAAAAGGACGTAAACGCTTTCACCTTTTACAGGAGTTATTTCTCTGGTGGTAAAGACGATTTATATCGTACTAGATCACTAAACATTTTTTTTCTTATGACGCATATAAAATGAATAACAAGAGACTGGTTCGTTGAATTAAAACAATATTCCTCGCTTCTGTTTATGATTCTCGTTAAAGAAAAACGCCAAGTATTGATGTTTTTGAATAATTGTCGTACAAAACATTGTTGTACAGTGCTGGTGGCGATGAAGAAGCTGTAGTTTGTAAAAGAAAGCAGCTTATGATTGCGTGTTCCCAGTCGTAATTTTAAAGTTGGACTCAAAATACGAAGCTGTAAAAGACTTTGTTGAGTCGTTTGTTATAATCCCCACATTTTCTTCAAAAAGTTATGCTGGAAGTCCTTTTCTTTAAACCAGTTTTTAAAGTTTATCTTGGAGTGGCTCTGAGGCATTTCTTTTAATCACTTGGTTGAGCTAAATGGTAGAATTCCTCTTAACTTCTGAAGACCTCGTAACATCCGGTAAACCACCTCTTCTCATATTTCCTTACAGGAAGTTAGAAAATATCTGTAAGTCTTGGTTTATAGTTCAGTAACTGTTACTTTCCTTCCTGTGCCAAGCTTTGGATCATCTTAATGCTTTTGTTTTTCTTCAATTTCTTGTTTTATCTTGGCTTTGTTAGAAAGGGGCAACTATTGGAGACTACAAATCCACATCTGACAGGCGTCAAGGTGTAAAGGGCGGCAAAACTCATTTCTGTTAGTGCCCCTGAAAATGTTTACAAATATAATAATCCTTTCCCCTTACATGTCTGCTACCTTCCTTGAAATGTAAACATTTTACAAATTTCTTTCGAGATTATAGGGTCAAGTTCATACATGCCTTGACTGATGTATTATGCCCATAAATTTCTTTTATAAAGCTAGATTCAATGATATTTCTTTGCAGTGCATTTCTAGAATAAGCTATCTTTTTTTCTGCCCCAGCCCACATGATCATATGATTGTTCTCCCTCCTGTTGAATTTTTTTTTTTTTTTTTTTTGTCTCATGGTGACCCCCTTAGTAACTACCTCAGAATTTGTCTGCGTGGACATATCTGTGCTCTAGGAGGTCATTCTAAAACCATGAGACCACCTTTAACGAGACGCTTGTGGTTACACATGACCCCTGGAAGGGTACCTGTTCCAATCTAGAAGTTTATGCCCTCCAGATGGGCGGCCACGTCAGCAGAATGCTTAGAGCTCAGATGTTCACCATCCCGCAAAAAGTAAAAGAGTAAAGACGTTTCTCACTACTCAAAAGAATGTAAGAACAAGTACTTATAGCCTGTTTCATTGCCCGATGATGTTATCCTTAACTACATCACACACTGTCTGCTTGCATAACCCCTAACTTTGGGATTCTAGTAAATATGACTTTAGATGATGAAAGAGGTTGGAATAGCTTATTGTTACTCCTGGAGGAGTTATAATTTAGTGTCATTGGGCCTGCTCAAATAATCAACTGGCAACAAAATTTGTCAGATTCACTGCAGTTTTCTGACGTTGGTAAAACTTCCTGCAGTTATTTATGGTAAAACTTCCTGCAGTTATTTACGCATCTCCTCGCATACTACTGTATGAAAATTTTGTCATCTGTGAATTTTTACAATCAGATTATTGTAGGTCAAACTCATCTTAATCGTTTATATATATATTACATGGGATAGAATTAGAATTAATATCAGTACTGTCAAAGCACCATTAATTACTGTTGTTTCTTGTACAGCGCCTGCATCACTTTGATTTTTGTTCGACGCCTGACTGATATCATTCTTTCTTGTTTTGAGAGTTTGACTGCTTAAATAGTAATTGTTTGTTATGCTTTATTTGTCTATGTAAAATGCACATTATTTTTCATGTTTTTTTGTTTATTTTTGTTTTTTGTTACAGCCGTAAGTATTGCTATAAAATCCAGTTGCACTGCAAACTCCACTAATAATCGATCCCTGTAACAGGGAAAAGAATTTGTTTTCCGTTTTATATTTCTATTTTGATTTTTTAATATATGTTCTTAACATGCAGTTTTTGGTCATCCATTACGATGGGCAGTTAATATTCGAATACTTCATGAAACCAATATTCGGGTCTTTAATCATATTGCTCTGATTGTAATCATTCTTGTTATCTTGATTACCATCGGATGGTATTGGGGAAACCCTTTCAATGAGGATGGTATATTTTTGGTTGATGGTACTGTGTATTTTTCATTTATGGCGATGTGCTGTTCTCACGAGTATGTCATTCGTTAATTTGGCTTCATATATTGATGTTTGAATTGCTGCGTCAGTGGCCAGTAAATCAGTATTTTTTTTTTTTTGCGTCATTGTAAAACACTGACCTAATAACCTTTTCCTTCATTTTTCCGTTATAATTTTATGTGGTAAAGTCCATTTTTATGTCATATTTGTATTATTTCCCTGTGATTGTCTCACAATTCAAATAATTTAATTTATTTTGGGTTTAGTGTATGAATATGTCAAATTTTTCAGTTTGACCAACGGTAAATAGCGTATGTAAACTTCCACTTGAAATAAAGGAAATAACTATAGTAGTACTCAGTGATAAAGGAATAATACAACTGATATTTGGCTCTGGAGTGGAAGAACTAATAATTTAAGATATTCAGAAAGAAGAAGGATAATTACCAGAAAAGGAAAGAGAATATTCCGGTTTTGCAAGAAGAGAAGGGAGGAGTAACCTTAAGTAACAGTTAATGAAAGCCTCGCAGAGGTGAAATAAACCCACTTCATGTTAATAATACTAATATAAAGTCTCACGTTTAGCTGATTGTTTGCAAGATGTCATATTAATCTAGAGTATTTTCAGAAGCGAGTAGATCTATGCATGCTTTCGATCATGGAAACAGAAGTGTTCGTTATGGAATAGTTGTATAAGAAATTTGACGCAAAAGGGAAAAATTGTGTTGCAAACATGAACCTGGGAAAGGAGCTGATTATAAAATCGCTAGAGAAGGAATGAGTAGTATTGAGGATGTATGTTGCAGATGATAAATTGTGTCGAGCTGTTTAAAGTTTAATGATGGAAGATGCTTGAAGTATGTACACAGAAAAGTTCCTGGTTTGGTGTCAGATAGTGTTTGAGATAAGGCTTGTGTCATATCAATGCTAATCGGTATTTTTATGAATGAAGGGATGCGAGAAGTCATAGTAAGGATATTAAGATAAACGTGTGAAGTTTTAGAGAATATGAGTAGTGAATGATGTGTGAAATTGATGAATGAAAGTGGTTGATTCATGAAGCTGTTTAGGATTAAACGGAACAGGTGATGAGAACAGAGATTAGTCACAGAATACAGACATGAATCATGGCGCGAAAATTTGAAATACTGGCATCTGGAATTTTCAGATGTATCTGATTATTATTTTTTGCGACTTTGGCAGTTTTGGGTATTGTTTCTCACTATTATTACTTGCTTCTTGACGCAAAAATCAAAGTCAGGTTATAGCCATCGTGAGGATATTTCATCTAACAGCAAAGAAAAGTTAAAAAATAAAAACCAACAGTACAAATAAGCAATTACAGAAAGTAAAACCAGTTGCTATAAAACTTAATTTGAAAGATCGAAAAAAGCAGCTCAAACATTGGGCAGGCTGAATAAGATTTGGGAATCTAATAGACTTAAATTGCATAAGAAACTAAAATTATAATTTTCCAGCACAGTTGTTGGTTATAATGTCATGATATCGCCAATAACATTTCGTTAGGAGGTTAGATGATAATTGTGTAATGTTAGCTCTTAACAGCGGAAAGTATGTGAGAACTTATTAGCCCGCTATTTTAGTTTTCTGTAAAAGAAAACCTATTGTGTCGGCTCTGTGTGTCCGTCCGCATTTTATTCTGTCCGCATTTTTTGTGTCCGCCCTCAGATCTTAAAAACTACTGAGGCTAGAGGGCTGCATATTGGCATGTTGATCATCCACCCTCCAATCATCAAACATACCAAGTTGTAGCGCCCTAGCCTCAGTAGTGTTTATTTTATTTGAGGTTAATGTTAGCCATAATCGTGCGTCTGACAACGATATAGGATAGGCCACAATTGGGCCGTGGTTAAAGTTTAATGGGCCGCGGCTCAAACATCATTATACCGAGACCACCGAAAGATAAATCTATTTTCGGTGGCCTTGATTATACGCTGTAGCGGCTGTCCAGATAACTCGAAATCGTCCGTAAAGTGGAAAGTACTTGATTAATCAGTTCCAAATCTTACTACGGCGATCTCGGGATTTCCAGTCTTGTCGACGACTAAGTTCTTAAATCCCACTCATTTGCCTAATCTTCTTGAATCCTCGTCATGGCATTCCTTCAACTTCACGCTGGTTTTACGCATGGGTCGTTAAATCCGGCTCCACCGGTGGAAACTTCGTATCTCTGGTTGGATACAAATCTCAAAGAATTATTTTGCTCTTGGATCTCATGGGTAGAAAAAAAAAAAAAAAGCTCGTGCTAATTCCTGATCTCACATCTGGTTTTATTTCTGAATGCTTTTAATATATTAATGTGAAGGACTATTTGTAGCTGATGATATTTTAATTTTGATTGATATATAATATATTTACGGTTTTTCTTTTTTTGATTTATGGTTTGCTGTTAACTTTGATACATTTCTGCTTTGCATTTTTATTCTTCTGGAGTTTGCTTTGCAAAGTCAGGGTTCTTTGGCTTGTTTGAGTATGACTAGTAATAATAATAATAATAATAATAATAATAATGAGTCTCGTTGAAAAGGATGGCTGTATTTTGCGAATTTAGCTTGTACAGGATCTTTTCTGTTTTCCTTATAATTCGCTTTTCAGGCTCAGCGATGTTGGGCCAGCAACATGTTGGAAAAGGACGGGTGGAATGCGGGAAATATCTTTTATTTTTATTGAAATATTCAATCAGAAATCAGTGGATTCCTTGGTGGTCTCGTTGGGTGATCTGGATTCTGGTTCGTCTCCTAGTTCAGGTACCGCCGACATGTTTCGACCAACTCGATGGTTGTCCTCGGGACGTGGTTGAGAAGGATCTGGAGAAACAAGGTTGTTGTTGTTGTTTCAGATTTAGCTGGCCTTGTGCCAGCAGGGGCTCTTGCCCGTAAAAAGAAACAAAGCACTCAGGTCGGTATTTATAAGGGGGTCTTGAGCAAGAACCCCCACCCCCCCATAAATACCGACCTAGGCGCCTTGTTTCTGCAGATCCTTCTCAACCATGCCCCGGTGATGACCATCGAGCTGGTCGAAACATGTCGACGGTGCCTGAACTAGGAGAAGAACCAGAATCTAGACCACCGAACGAGACCACGAAGGAATCCACGGATTTTTTTTTTATCGAATATTTCAATAAAGAGAAAAAATATTTCCCGCATTCCACCCGTCTTTTTCCAATATGAACATTGGCCAGTTGCTGGACAACATCGCTGAGCCTGAAAAGCAAATTATAATGAAAATAGAAAGGCTCCTGTATAAGATAAATTCTCAAAATACAGCCATCCTTTTCAACAAGACTAGTTTGAAAGAGGGTCTGCTTCCTTCACGTAAAATAATAATAATAATAATAATAATAATAATAATAATAATAATAATAATAATAATAATAATAATAATAATAATAGATATTGAAATTTCGTTCTCTCGATAGAATATACCTGTATATTAGCCGGGGAATGTACGTATAAGTCCTTTCCAGGACGAGAGGTAGAATATGGAACCTTATGCACAAAAAAGGACCTTTGATCCTCGGAACGCGTCCTGAGTCGATACACGAAGGACTAACATCAAACCCCCGAAGTCTTACTTTCTCAATACCCGAATATCCGATGCGGTGTCTTTTCCCGAAAACATGCCGTAGTAAAGGACGGAATTTCTCGTGTTTATTTCACGGAATCCGGCTTTCCATTTTTCCCATCCATAATTCGTGGAAGGATCGACATGTTAATAAAGAGAGAGATATAAAAGCTGGTATCCATTGTTTCCTCGGTCCTTTTCCGTCAAAAGTGGATTAGAATTTTTCTTGGTTTATATCTTACATGGAACGTTCTTCAGATATGCGAAATATGTCATACAGACGAACGAACGAGAACGGAAGAGGAAATAAAGATAATTGGACCAATTTTTTAGGGCGCGACATTTTTTACATCAGATTATTGTGATCCCTTCTTTAATGGTGGTATCTGTTCCAACTAGAAATGATTCGATTATAACAGATCAGCATTGAACTTTGAAAATTAAAAATAAATATATATATCACAAATTAGAGAGGAAATATATTCAAATCCACATACAGAGTCGGAGCGCCATGCTCCCTCTTCAGTGTGGAGACTCTATGGGTTTTAGAGCCTTCACACTGTGTGGTTTTTTATATTTGTTCTCCAATTTGTATTTTTTCTTTTCAGAAATTATTCGCTGTATCGTCGATATTCCCTTATTTTCATTTAGTTTTATTTTCTCTTCAGGGATGCATTGAACTTTGTAGCTAACTTTTATGATTGCAACCCCGCCAAGAAATATGTCACGTAAAGTCATAATCTAATTTGTCAGGCTGGCGACAGTGCGTGAAAGTTTCCCAGACAATTAATGGTAGATGGGAAGGGTCTTAAGGCAGTTCGAGCAATAAGGTTCTTTAAGATCCCATACGAAGGGAACTAATGTCTGGCGATATTTACTGTGACGTATAATACATTCCTGTTCATTAGAATTTCTTCCAATGACCCTACACTATTTCCTTATTCCAGCATTAAAAGTTTTTAATTACTCCCTTGGGTGCCACTAGCTTTGTTAATTGTCTTCACCCCATTCAACACGTCGAAGGAGTTTAAGGATACCGTGTTTAAGGACTATAGTTTCAGTTTATTTATGTAGTGTTCTGTGGGATCGTGTTACAGTGTTCATGTTAAATATTATGCTGTGTCTGCTAATGAGTCCCTGTTTTGTTGTATAGATAAGCACAGTACCACATGACATTTGTCATTTATCGTTAATCACGCGTCTCCCACCACAAATTATCTTGTCAATCGACGAAAATTTTTCACACATTAAACAGTAGTATACATGAAATGAATATTATTGTTTAACTGATATTTTATCAAATAGGCTATATAAATAAATTTGAATAACAGTCTTGGGTAAAGTAGATTTGATCACTATACCCATATGAATGGCCCTGAGATTGTGGTGTGCGTTTGTTTGTCTCCACCTAATGTAATTATTGCTCTGTGTATTTCGGTTTTTTTATTTACGCATTTTATTTTTGCATACTAAGCAGATGATTCTTTTGATTCGATTGTTATATATTAAACATCGCTTATATTGTGGGCTGCCTGTTAGTAAACACAAACAAGAACTTAGTATTAAAAGATTTCTGTGTCATATGAGAGAGTGAAGTTCAGTTAGGCTTCTGAAAGTTACGCTATCAATTGATTTATAATTATTGTTGTTGGGTAACGTTAGATACCATGAATGTATTATTGCGTAAATAATACAAGTTTCAAGATGTTTTTCGCGTATTTTCAGCGTCATAGTGAGTCTACAGTTATAAATTTTATCTTGCACATAGGTGAAAATAATGGTAGGTAGATTTATCTTCCTAAGCAATATGGTTGGTCAGTAACAGAAACTGATTATCTAGTATATCCATAAAGAGAAATATTTTGCTTTTTTTTTTTTTTTTTGTCTTGATCGATCAATATGACTGTTGACAGTAACACAGTCAGGTGAGAGTACAAATAAAATTCTTGATCGTAAAATAATCAAACGCTTGAAAGTTTAGTATCAGATTCTACAAAAGCTGATTGCACCTTTATTACTCTCGTTTCAGCGGATTTTTTTATTTCTTACGCAGTATACAAATTTGCCCAGGTGTAGCTATGAAGGTATCAGACAGTGACGCTGTTAGGTAATGTCAGCTATCAGGTAACAGGATCCGTACCCTAAGTTTTCTGTCATGTTAATATGGCTAAAATGCTTTTTCATTCTTTGCTGCTATTGTTAGAGAGAGAGAGAGAGAGAGAGAGAGAGAGAGAGAGAGAGAGAGAGAGAGAGAGAGAGAGAGAGAGAGAGAGAGAACTCCGCGTCAATTTCCTGTTGTTTCATCGCCCAGGATAGGATCTTTTTATTCGATTAGCTCTTGCCATGTAGTGATTTAAAATTTCAAAAGTAATCTTAACGGGGGTCCCTGGAAAGTTAGTTTTCCTTTTAGTACCCCTTTGTCGACTGACTGAAAATACAACAGTGTAGCCGAGCTATGATTTTATTTTGAAATATTCTGTAGAGTTTATTCCATTTAGAAAAGCACATTCAAGGCTTTGAAGTAGGATAGATACAAATGTAAGCGACGTACCAAAAGAGAAGTACCTCAGGCTTCATGTTTTCCTGCAGATAATTCCACAATGATGCTAGGTCATTCTTTTAACGTATTGTGTCTTTATAACCTTGAGAGGTGATATCTTTATTTGAAAATGGAGTTAGGAATATTCGCCAGTATGTTTATTTTACATTCTTGAGATAAATACCTGTTTTCAGGATAATTGCTAGAACACACACACACGCACACACAAAACTGATGTATTCCAGTGTTATCAAATGCGCAGAAATACTTTATAATCAGAGAATGGCTTCGAGTAACTGTTTGCCATAATACCATAACATACATACATTTTTCTTGATGTTTTTAGACAGAAATTCGATGCGATTAAACATGTAACGATTTTGCAGATGCAAAGAAACTCTTGAGTCAGCGGCATCTGTATTTGCATGTGATTTTTGACATATACTTTATGAGCTTTCCCATTAGTTTTGTACAGATGGACAAACAAATATTTTTCTGATGAACCGTCTTATAATCCATTGAAATCAGTGCTCATACTGTAAACACTGATTTTAAAGAGGAGAATGCATCTCTTCTTTCATGGAATGTAACAATACGTAGCAGAGATGTAAGCTTGTATTTAAGTCTGCTCCAACCTCTGCTTTATATATCATTTCTCTCATGCATTACATACCCTTTTTTAGTTCTCTGTAAAAGAAAACTATTGAGATGGCTTCGTCAGTCCGTCCGCACTTTTTTTGTCCGCCCTCAGATCTTAAAAACTACTGAGGTCAGGGGGCTGCAAATTGGTATGTTGATCACCCACCCTCCAATCATCAAACATGCCAAATTGCAGCCCTCTAGCCTCAGTAGTTTTTATTCTGTTTAAGGTTAAGGTTAGCCATGGGTCGTGCGTCTGGCACTGCTAGAAGTGCCAGCCGACGCATCTTCATTTGACCGCATCTGGGGAGCAACTGAGCGCTGCCCAGTCGTGGCTGAGAGTTTCTTACTGCAGCACATCGAGAGCTTCATACAGCATTATACTCTGTACAGAAAACTCGATTGTGCCGAAGAAACTTCGGCGCATTTTTTACTTGTTTTAGTATTGTTTATATTATTGATTTTTTTTTTCTCACGATCCGGTATGATTATTCGTGGTTCTAATAAATACCTCATTACCATTACTTCTTAGTTCTATTGATCATTATTGTAAGCAACAGGAATGTTCTGGTATTACATGATTTCCTCCTTTTATCAATCTGTCCTAGTTTCCTAAAGTTCCCCATCGTATATTATTCCAATGGAATTATGGCTCAGGCTTCACTGACTGCTTTCGGAATTATTCTTGATGCGTTCTACGTTTAACTCTCTTCATTTTCGCCATATTCATTTCTATATTGCATATATCATTCATGTTTTGCGAGCAGTTTTCATTCCCTGAAAGTCTACTCATTTTTTGTGTCTTTTTATCTGATGTCCTTTCACTCTGGTCGGCTTATTTTTATTCGGAGCTTTTTATACTTACGTATTTCCATCGGCATCGAGATCATTTTACCTCCTTTTAGATTTTAACGTTCTCCCTAAATTTCCTTCCGTTTGATATTCATTATTTATGACGTCCCCGTTTCACCGAGGTTTTAGCAATGAAATACCGGCCACTTAGTGGTGCTCGTATTAATTCACAGCACAGTTTATTTTGGGAAGCGCAGAGCGTAAACCGCCATTGAGATTGAAAACCATGTTTGATGAAACGGGAAGAAAAAATTAGCAGAGACTGAGCTGCTGTCGACCATTTCATCTGAAAGTCAAAAGACTCGATTCCGTGAAACGGCAACATCAATAAAGAGCATGAGTAAATTGAGCTTTATTTTTGAATTTATCCTTTACAGCTCCTTGTGACAGTTTTGCAGCTCATCTGAATCTTTTCTACGCATTACCTGCTGGTAGTCGAATTTAACATTTGGTGCAGGTAAATAAACCAGTCGAATCGTGTTGCGAGTTAAAACGATTAATAGCTTTTGTGTTGTATGCGCAATGTGTCTGCGCATGAGCACAGCCCCGAGTATTGTCCCTCACTTTGTTGCTTTGCGTATTATATTATGTGTAAATTTTTGCCTGTGCGCTTTGATAAGTAAAAATGAAAATACGAGCAAGAATTCGTAAAAGAGGCGATAAAGCGATCTGTGCAGGAGTAATATTTTTGGACACCGTTTTCAGTCTGTTATATGCGAATGACTTTAATAAAAGAAAAGAATGATTTTTATGCTTCACGTCAGGCCATTAGCGACTTGTTTAAATTGAAACGCATTGTGCATTAGCGCTCCAATAAAGAGAACAGCGGGTATAATAAAATTATGCTTTCGCCTATCGCATTGTGCTTTAAGACTGTCCTCTTTTTTGCAAAGTAAATGGGTTACGAATATAAAGAATAATAATGGAAGACATTTCGCCAAACGAACTTTATGAATGGGAGAATTATTGTATAGTGCCTTGGAGCTCATTGATATTCTCTTATTGTTTATATGCGTCTGCACCCGGTTTTATACTAAATCGCATATATATACTGTATATATATATGTTATGTATATATATATATATATATATATATATATATATATATATATATATATATATATATATATATATATATATATATATATATATATATATATATATATATATATATATATATATATATATATATATATATATATATATATATATATATATATATATATATATATATATATATATATATATATATATATATATATATATATATATATATATATATATATAGATAGAGAGAGAGAGAGAGAGAGAGAGAGAGAGAGAGAGAGAGAGAGAGAGAGTGGGTGTATGAGTGTAAATAATCCTTTGTTCATTCCTTCTCATTGCACATATTGCAGGATTTAGAATTCCCTGTCGTTTTCTATAGTCCATTGCATAAATAATGCAATCAGTGAAATATAAAAAAGTATCAGCTTTCAAAATTTTACTCTCCGTTCTCAAAATTTATCCCTAACTGACGTCACTGACTGGGGCTTCCATGGCCATGAGATTTCATGGTAATTCCATAGAAATGTTAATCTGAAACTTGCAAACTCCGCTGCAATTCAGTCAAGCCATGATTTCGAGGATGAAAGTATAATTGACAAATATTTTTAATGTCTGGTCTGGACGTCAGTCTGCAGACTAGATAATGTCTCGAAACAGTTTGTAAGTTTTACATTTAACCTCGACCTCGTGATTTTGCATTCATTACCGCTCTGTAGTGAGTTGCTCCCGTAGGGGCGGGGGGGGGGGGTGTTAGTGCCATCAGTGCACCTCATGCGGTACACCGTAGACGTTACTGAAGGTTCTTTGCAGCGTGCTTTGGCCCCTAGCCGCAACCCCTTTCATTCCTTTTGCTGTACCTCCGTTCTCAATCTCTTTCTCCTATCTTACTTTCCACCTTCTCCTAACAATTGATTCATAGTGCAACTGCTTTGAGGTTTTCCTCCTGTTACACCTTTCAAATCTTTTTACTGTCAATTTCCGTTTCAGCGCTGATTGACCTCATGGGTCCCAGCGCTTGGCTTTGGCCTAAATGCTAGATCGTGTAGTGAGTTGCTTTAACTAGGCGTCATTGTTGATTCTCTTAACTCTGTTCATTATATTCCTGACGATAATTGAATAAATAATTTGGAACGAAGTTCTGATTTCATTGTTTTGAATTTCGATTTCTAATGTTTTCAATCGCCTCTTTAACACCTATTTCTTTTAACGCAAGCTTTGTCATAGTATCGTATAGTACTTTGTAACGCCGGTCACTCATGAAGAATATGGATATTGTTTTTTTTTTTTTTTTGTACTTATTTTTTAACATAAACTCTTCTGAGTTATTTACCAACGTATTATGTCTGTCAAATTATTTGCGCCGCTGAAATGAAATGCAGCCGGAACAAAACTAATTTTCATTTACAATATGTATATCTATCGTTCTCTATAAATTATGATTCGTTACGGAAGCTGAATAGCCATGCACAATAACAGATCTTTAAAAACTTGAGCGATGGGGGAATAATTGTTTTATATTTATCGAAATATATCTTCAGTCTTTGAAAGGTCATAACCATCGCTTACTAGGAATATTTCCTCTTTCTCCCTTTCCTCTATTGTGTCAGAAAATGAAACCGTGCTGAAAAGATGTTTAATTCCTTCCCATCTCTAATCCTTGGATTAAAGACTAATTTCTCCCCCCCGAAGATATTCCCATTGCAGTGTAATCGGCTTACGCGTATAATGTTGTGGACTGATTAACACATTCAACGCTCCGGTAGTACTCCCGAGTTTAAAATAATAATAATAATAATAATAATAATAATAATAATAATAATAATAATAATAATGATTATTGCTGATGGAAGAGAAAATCCATTAAGTGCACTTTTTTATTTTTCTCTTTTTCATAATAATAATAATAATAATAATAATAATAATAATAATAATAATAATGATGATGATGATGATGATGATGATGACGATTATTATTATTATTATTATTATTATTATTATTATTATTATTATTATTATTATTATTATTATTGCTGATGGAAGAAAAAATCCATTAATTGCACTTTGTTTATTTATTTTGCTCTTTTTTTTATTACATATGAAATATTTACACAATTTACAGCGTCCGCTTTGTATCACCTGGACACTGGAGATGGTGATAGGAACTGTCATAAGCTAAGAGGAGTATTCTGTAAATTGTTCATATGTAAAAATGTGTATATAAAATGAAGGGAATGTGATTGTTCGTCGGTTTGTATTATTATTATTATTATTATTATTATTATTATTATTATTATTATTATTATTATTATAGCTTTGTTGGTGTTACATCTCATTATTGCTTAATTTTTCCGGTCTAGCACAGAAAACATATATTTTACATATGTATTGTTAATGTATTTTTTACGCATCTTATTCTTGGCCATAACTTTCGAACTGTAAGAAATAGACACTACATGTTTGGCTTGCCTACTCCACTCATGAATGTTTCAGATGACACTAAGAACTAGGAATAGCTTGCACACCTAGTTTGTTATTATAACTATTATTATTAGTATTATTTAGCGACACTCATTATTATTATTATTATTATTATTATTATTATTATTATTATTATTAAACAATACGATAAGATTACTAACGTGGTGAAACATTTTACATAGATTATATGTCACATTTCCACATTCATGTTTTAGCAATTTCCCCTCCGTTTTCCTTCGTTCTTCTGTTTCGTGTTTGTACAAGGAATGCTCCTTAGGAGAGTAAATGCTTCTGAAGTTCTCTGGAAGCTTATTTATGCTCTGAAAAGGAAGAAATTTCATATCAATTTAAGGGCATATAATTTCATCGAAGGAATACAAGGAAATCTTCCATTATTGTAGCTGGAGAAAGTGATCACATCTCGAAAACCATTCATTGGTTTTTAGAGAAACATTTCGATAAGGTAGACGCGTACGCTTGTAAATCTATATGTAATTTATTCACAGTATATTTGTTCTCTGGATGAAATCAACACCTGCTCATGCAAATGTACACGTAACTTATTCGCTTGTCGTTTTCATTTTCAGTATTAATCCACTAAGTTAAGAATCCAGGATGAAACATTATACAGGAACCTTTTAAAACTCCAGCCACTTCAGATACCTTCACAGAAGGATCATCGGCAGTGCTTCAGTTTTCATGCATTCACTGAGCCAATTACCCTTATCTCTCACACAATCTCGTGGTTTCTGGATATTAAAGCCTTTCTGTTTCAGCACTTGTACGCTGTTTAGCCAGTAGTTTCTTCTTCTTCTTCCTCTTCTCCGTCCTCCGTACACTTGAGAAATGTAAACCTTTTTCTCCAACATATCTACAATCTCTCGTTGTGATCAAACTACCTTAAGACTCTCCCATTCATGTTTCATTACATTTATCTTTTCATCACTTTGTCGTATGTCTGCCTTTTCCACCTTCTACCTATCTTATTCTGTACGTATTTTGTAAATATTTAATTTCTACAGCCTCCATGGGTATTTTATTTATATATATTATGCTGTGGAACTACTCACAATATTTTGTACCTCTGGAAACTTAACTGATAATGGACAGTGCGTTCCATCATCCATTAGGTGACAGAAAAGGGTATTTAAAACCGTGATACATTTTTCATAGATGTAAAATCTGTGTTTTTTATTATATTGAAATTGCAGTGGTCTCTCTCTCTCTCTCTCTCTCTCTCTCTCTCTCTCTCTCTCTCTCTCTCTCTCTCTCTCTCTCTCTCTCTTGGTTTATATCCATATATATTTAAAATGATGCCAAAACCACTTAATGGACGAGGAACTGTTCCTCTGTGAACAATTTCAGTTGTTATTCCTCCACATTGATTTCAAACTTTTATATTTACTATTATTATTATTATTATTATTATTTTTTTTTTATTCAGAGGATGAAACCTTTTCATATGGAACAAGCCCACACGGGCCATTGACTTGAAATTGAAGCTTCCAAAGAATATGGTGTTCATTGGGAAGAAGTAAGAGGAAGTAAAGGGAATACAGAAAGAAAACGGAGTTACAGTAAAAGGTAAAATTGTATCAAGAATGATTATTAGCTAATGTTTCTCGTGTTAACTCTCAGTATTTCTTCTTCAGGGACAGGCGAAGACCTAACGGATTGTTATCTCATTGATTTATTCTTCGCCGTGAGCACAACACCGTGAAACGCCAGAGGTCAGAGGCCTTACCTAGATTACACCCGGTAAGTTTTCCTATATAATTTATTTTTTGTCATAAAACCTTACCCAACACGTTGTGTCTTCTCTCTCTCTCTCTCTCTCTCTCTCTCTCTCTCTCTCTCTCTCTCTCTCTCTCTCTCTCTCTCTCTATATATATATATATATATATATATATATATATATATATATATATATATATATTTGTATGTATATACATGTGTGTATATTTGCATAAATGTAAATTTGTATACATATACATACGCATATGTATATATGTATATATATATTTATAAATGTATATATAATGATTATATACATCATTTATATATATACATTATATATATATATATATATATAAATTTATAATTGTATATACATAATGATGTATATAGGTATCACATATGTAAATATATATAACTGTTCTTGGTTTTTAAGCAGCCTCAAACTTGTGCAATACAGTTATAACAAAATGTTCAGCAAACATTATTCACGTATGTAGCTATAAAACTATTTTTCAGTACTTCAAAGCTCAGTCTCACTGCACAGTATATATGCTTTTACTGCCATTAAGCAAATTCCAGGATGAAAGCCTTCGTGCACATTAGTACGTATGTCATCATGAAATCACTTGTACTCGTGATGTATAAATGTTGTAACTGGCAATGAAATTAGAGGTTTATGCTCTTGATGGACAGTCGATTCCATTCTGTATCCACTGAGTTTGGTATAACTGGAATGCTCTAGATTCAAGAGTGCCCAGTGATTATAGTCACTCATTTAATTGCCAGTTGTAATATGCATATGTCTCATCAGGTAAAAAGGATTTAATGTTAACTTTTATTAAGAACAGCAAGATAGTTTCAATGAAGGAATTTGGTTAATGTTAGTAGTAGTAGCATGGTGTTTTAAGGTTTAGCTCTGAATTTTGTGAAAAATGCCGTGGAAAAGTTAGGTTAAAGGTTAAAGTCCTCCTGGCCCTCGCAAGGATCATAGGCTCGGCAGTGAACTCCGGTTTCTTACGCCGACAGCAAATGGGGGAGAAGTCCCGTTGCCTAAGACACGTGTCCAGTGTGTGGCTAGGCCCACTGTTTAACCCCTCAGCCCGAGGGCTGGTACCTATTTCCTTACTAACCCTATCGAGTTTTCAGACCGTTAGGTTGGCGGGCCACTGGGTTTATGCAATGGTGCCATCCCCAAGCCACCAGTGAGCGGCGGGATTTGAACCTCAGTCCTCTCGACTGGTAGGCGAGAACCTTACCACTGTGCCACCATGGCAGCGAAGTAGATACCGTTAAATCTGTGGTGACCAAAGTGCTCTGAGTTTGATGCTACTCGATTTAATCTTGACATACATGCTGATGTGCAAGAGGGTTTTCAGATAAAGAAAGGAATTTGATACGAACAGTAGCATAGTGTGCAGTGAGGTTAAGCTCTAAAGGTTTGGAAATGATATGTAGCTGGACTATTTGATACCGTTCACACTTCATTGAGTTGAGGGTAATTTAAGTGCTCTAAGTTCGAGACTACTAAGTGACTATAAAAAAAAACATTAATCTCTCATATATTAGAATAACCATGATCATGTAAAAAAGTGATTTATTATTCATACTTAATTCATTTACATTCAGCATTCACGCTTCAGTTTCATAAAGGGGAGTTGGCTCAACAGTCCCTCCATATACTCCAGCCTTTGCTGCTTCCAAGTTTTTACCCAATCTTTTTGCACAAATCCTGCTTCCTTTCTTTTTTCACTGTTCATTGATACTCACCAAGATTCCGTATATAAATATAAATGAATGTGTCAATACTTACATATACATACATATATATAAAATGTATATATGTATATATGTATGTATATATATATATATGTATATATATATGTATATATGTATATATATATATATATATATATATATATATATATATATATATATATATATATATATATATATATATATATATATATATATATACATACATACACTGTACATATATATATTGCATCCACACAGGAGAAGAGCGAGAAGAAATGACTTGAGCCGAAAGGTTTCATGAACTTTACACTCGTTTTTCGGCCTTTGTGAAAAGTATTTTTTACTGCAACTGTCTGCATACCTCAAATTGCTTACATTTTGACAAAACTGATCCGAAAATTTCGGGTTACTGACCTGCAGCACCTTTAAGAACATAAGAGCAAGAAGCTAAAGTCTGAGTTTTATTCGAACGATTAGAATTAAAGTGAAAATAAGAGAAAATATTTGAAGGCTTCCCCTAGACCGAAAATTTGAACTTTGCTGATCTCTGTTTCGATACACCTAAAAATGGTCTGACGAAAATTCAGGAGTTTGAAAACGAAGATCTTCCAGTGCTTCCTTTTCGTTTTCAGAAAATTATTATGCCGGATATGTCTGTCCGTCCGCACATTTCTGTCCTCACTTTTTCTGTCCGCCTTCAGATCTTAAAAACTACTGAGGCCAGAGGGCTGCAAATTGGTGTGTTGATCATCCACCCTCCAATCATCAAGCATGCCAAATTGCAGCCCTCTAGCCTCAGTAGTCTTTATTTTATCTAAGGTTAAAGTTAGCCATAATCGTGCGTCTGGCAGCGATATAGGACAGGTCACCACCGGGCCGTGGTTAAAGTTTCATAGGCCGCATTATGCCGAGACCCCCGAAAGATAGATCTATTTTCGGTGGCCTTGATTTTACGTTGCACATAAAACTCGATTGCGCCGAAGAAACTCCGGCGCATTTTTTACTTGTTTACGCTTGTGTCGATAACATCTCGAGACAGGTCAAGCCATTGGGCAGTAATTTTGTTTTTAAAGCACAACGGGCAATTAGGAACATGCTCATTAAAAATACTACGGGGAATGAAAGCAGATGTATCTGTAGGGTTTTAGGTTAATCAGCTCAGTGGTCTGGCTAAACTACTTTAATAATAATGATAATAATGTAAAGAATGTAATAAAAGTAAGTGGGAGAAAATGGAAAGATGTTGGCTGCTCGATTGGAACAAAATGAATGACTGTAAGAACAGGTAACATGTCAAATGTAGTAGGGTGTACATAAAAAAAAAAAAAAAAAAAAAGACTGATGGTTATATTACGCCTAGTCTGTACAACCCAAAATCTTTTGTTTTCGGATGATAACAGTAGAGTTCAAAGTTAAATCACGGTTTTCATCTCCTCACTTAATAGCCTCAATTTGTTTTATGTATAAAATAATACTGTAACAAAGAGCGAAAACCTGCCATTTTTAGTAATAAACGTTGCTGCTTTTGCAGCGCTGCATGTTAGATATTACTACTCTCCTTTCATTATAAAATTTTTTGAGCTCACCCTCCCTCTTTTTCTTTTTTTTTTTTCTTTTTTGATAGGTTGGGCCCAATAATTTATGGTACTGTCGTCATTGAAAATGTCATGTTTTCTTCCCCTCTTATTGAACTATTGACATATGTTATTTTATGGTGACTGTACCATATGTTCTGTGCAGTCTTCCCTCTCTTCCCCCACTTTCTACGCTCGTCCTTCTCTCATTTTCTTTCCCTCGTCGAGTTTTAGTTTTCTGTAAAAGAAAACTATTGTGCCGGCTTTGTCTGTCCGTCCGCACTTTTTTTCTGTCCGCCCTCAGATCTTAAAAGCTTCTGAGGCTGGAGGGCTACAAATTGGTATGTTGATCATCCACCCTCCAATCATAAAACATGCCGAATTGCAGCCCTCTAGCCTCAGTAGTTTTTATTTTATTTAAGGTTGAAGTTAGCCATAATCGTGCATCTGACAACGATATAGAATAGGTTGGGGTTAAAGTTTCATGGGCCGCGGCTCATACAGCATTATACCGAGACCACCGAAAGATAGCTCCATTTTCGGTGACCTTGATTATACGCTGTAGCGGCTGTACAGAAAAGTCGATTGCGCCGAAGAACCTTCGGCGCATTTCTTATTTTCTTTTAGTTGCCGATTTTGATTTTACCCACATCTTCGGTTTTAATTAATGTTGATTTTGTATGACTTATTGTAATATGAAAATAAGGAGAGCTGAAGTAGCATATTGGCTGAAATCTAAGATTTCATAACTTGGAGTTTGCATTTATCCTCAACCTTATTGAACTCCAGTTGCCGGCTTTTCAGTCCCTTTGTTTCCATCCACTTTTATCCAGCGAGATTCCTTAGATGCCTTTACTACGCGAGTGTTTTTTGGTCTCTTGTAAGCCTTTCTGTTTCCGTTTTCCGAATGTTTTCGGTCTTATGAAAAATGTTTATGCAGTATGTGCATTACTTCTCTCGGCTGTCATGACTGCTTTCTGCAACCTCAGTGCACGTGTCTTCCTCATTTTACTCCCTTTTATGATATACATTTAATAATATTTAATTCTAAATGCATATGACGTCCGATTATCTCAAATTATACTAATTAAACGAGGGTAGGGAGTAGTTTTTTGTGTAGCTGCTTGAGATGTTTAGCTCATATAAAACAAAATTGAAACTTAGTAATTTTTCTGTATGTTTCTTTACGGTGAGATGGTTTCGTTCCTAACAATTGGAACATTTATATTTCTGTCTTTTCCTCGTCATAAGATGGCTCTCTTCCTTTAATAATACAGAATTTACCATTTACATAGTATCTCTAGTCTACTTTAATACATCGGATATTTTTAGACTGTTAAATATTTTATCTGTAATGAATATCACTGCTGTAGCAAAGCGGTATACAGTATTATTCTGCCATACTTTTCAAATTTAATTCTGTGTCAACAAAAGTAATGCCTCAAGTAAATTTCTATCCGAAGTTATAATGGTTGTGACTTAGTTTCACTTTCTGTTGGTGATGATATGAGTCTTAATACTAAAATTTCATAGCCTGCTGAATTCAGCAACTGTTTTAAATTGAAAGTGAGGTGTCCAAAGAAGGCCAGGGAGAGAAAACGGAAACGCTCAGAATTTCTAGAACCAGGGAATGATTACTTGGACAACAGAAAGCAGTCATTTTGCTTTCCTAAGAAGAGGTTCATTTAAAAGTCGGTGTACAAGGAATTTAAGAAATCTGGGATTAACTCTTCAAAGATTTACAATGTGAAACCTTACATTTTGCCTAGAAAGTTATGCAGACTTGAAACTTTAAATATGTGTGCGTATTTTTATATTTCTTCAGTCTGCTAAGTAAAGGGCTATACGTCGAAAGGCCTTGCAGCACTCCATTGTTTCTCTTTCCTTCGTGGATTTTGTCTTTATATGTATATGTATATATGTATGTATGTACACTTACATACGTACATACATACATATAGAAGCCTTTTAGAAACGAAATAAGGAAAATGAAAAAGACCAGCAAATGATGAATTTGATCATAATTAGTGTAACGAAGATACTTTGTAGGCACGTTAATAGAATGCATGTAATTATGTATACATACCTACATACATACATACATACATACATACATACATACATACATACATACATACATAGAAGCCCTTCAGAGACGGACATCGGGGCGAAGGGAAAAGTTAACAAATGAAGGCTTTGTCCAGGTGTAGTGAAGTGAAGTGAAGTGAAGACAGAATAGGAGCTAAATATTAAAGGATTCCTTGAAACAAACTGTTTTTAGGAAGAAAAGGAGAGGAAGATATAATTCTGGAAAATATCAAGCATTGTGGTCAGGGAGTGAAAGGCATTATTGTCGTCGAAGCCTGTCTTAAAGTTCAAGGCAATGTTTTCGATACGAAATTGTTTGCCCGTTTCCTTTGTCTTCTGATCATGTGTCGATAACTGAGTGTGTCATAAGGGATGTATGTTGCTCTTTGAGAAAATCACTGAAGAAAGAGTGGATATAAATTTTCCAGCACGAGTGTGATAATCGTCAATAATGGAACCGATTTCGTTCGAAGTTCGCTCAAGTCTTATTGATTGATAAGGCGTAATTGCCAGAGAGAGAGAGAGAGAGAGAGAGAGAGAGAGAGAGAGAGAGAGAGAGAGAGATGGCACCTGAGTTAAATGAAGTCCTGAATATTAATGTGATCCACCCGGTGTATTAAAATAAAATAAAAAAAAGTTTGAAGGCATTGTCAAATACGTCCTTATAGAGTAGATTCATAAGAGGCACGAAATTGGGTTATGACTACAAATTTGCTGACAAAATCTCCGTAATTGGAACGTGGAAGGAAAAAAAAAAATAGCCGTTGATGTTTGAAAATAACTGTAGCACTAGCAAAAAGTTATTAAGAGGAATGCTGTTAAACTGACATAATTGTGTTTTAAATAAAAATGCATGTAGAACAACCTTAAGCATTTTCTGTAAGTCACAGACACACACACGCATAACATATATGCATACATACATGGAGATTATATATTATATGTATATGTATATGTATATGTGTATATATGTATATATATATATATATATATATATATATATATATATATATATAATGTATGTATATATATTGATGTAGTAATTGAAAATATATATAAATACATGCATACTATTCGATCATCAGTTGATGTAATAATAGGAAATGCCCTGTCTAATTGCAGGTGATTTTAATAAAACTATTTCCAAGTCGATAAATTCTTGAACGCATTTCTCTTACCGTGTGCGACAAAACATTGCGTATTTTCTCCAGCGTACTTCACGTCAATGAACTGGGGTCGCGAGTTCGTGCACACACACGCGTTTGCGTGAGAGTTGGAGGTCCAAGGTTCTCTGTCCCCGTAGACTCTGGCAACCAGTATGTGGTCTGACCCGGTAGCTCCACGAAGCACCTCCTTGATAGTCTGCGCACGGCCCGAGCTTAGCCAATCTTTTCCAGTTGACTTTCCTTATTCCTCCGTATTGTTTTGTAAGTTGCTGACAAAGAGCAAAAAAAGCAATATTTTGTTCAGTTTTATGGTTCTCCAGCGGCAAAAAAGGGGACAAGTTTACAGGAAAGAAGTGTTGATAACTTTTAAAGTTTGTGACGTGAAAGTCTGCGCTACGGTGAATTATTTTTAGCACGAAGTTTCCATAGAAAATGTTCGATGTTTCTGCAGGTATTAGTTAGTCATTACTTTCCTGCGGTATTTAAAAACAAAATGTGCAGTTATAAATGTTTCGATGTTAATTACTGGTATGGAAATGACGTATGTATGTAGAAAGTATTTGTAAATAAGTAATCAATGTGAGGGAACAACTTAAGCTTCACTTGGCCGCTTCTATTGTTTCCCATGTCTTTATATAGTCAGACATATCAAGTTTAAATGTTTTAATTAACAGCCTGGCTTTGTAAGGTAAGATTCAAAGACGGAAAACGTGTAAAATAGCGATTAACAATTATGAAGTGACCTCACTTGAAATTTAGAAAATGGGAAAATTGTAATGTAAGGAAAATACTCGGGACGAGCCGCTCTCTGTGAAAATGGCGAGAGTTCTCTCTGAAGGCGCTGCAGCGTTCATCTTCAGCAGCTGTCAGTAATGGAGAAGGAGAGGGACACTCTTCAGGGCCCTGATAGACACCCAGAAGATTTCGGGGCCATGATACAGGGCACCGAGGACAGCGCTTACCTGGAGCCATTCACAACGGCTCTCCCTTGGCCAGGACCGTTCCTGGAATGCCTCCTGCAGGCGTCTGTACAGCTGAACCTCACTGCCGAGTTGAAAGATCAGTTGCAGAGTTTTACCAGCTTAAATTACAGTCAGTTAACCGACGATGAGCTCTACCTGCATTTACTGAATGACACAGCTTTTATGAGGGAGACCAACGGAACTCCCTTATGGAATTCCGTGACTGACTGCTTAGGCCCAGCATCACAGGATAGGCCTTACTTGTTACCGTGGTGGCAACAGCTCGTTTGGACTCTTGCTTTCGGTTCCATGCTGGTCGTGGCTGTTGGAGGAAATGCCATTGTCATGTGGATTGTCATTGGTAAGTACAAATTTCAGAAATGTATGTGGACTAATCAAAGGAACTATTAACCAGGTGAGACACACACTGTGTGTATATACATACATATATATATATATATATATATATATATATATATATATATATATATATATATATATATATATATATATATATATATATATATATATATATATATATATATATATATATATATATATATATATATATATATGCGTGTATGTGTATACATATATGTATGTGAGTGTGCTTATATGTTTTATTAATTAATTTGTATGTGACAAAAACCCCATGCCCTGCAATACGCTGGCTATGGACCCCCATAGTTATGTGACCATCAGATACGTAATTCAGCTCTTAGATAAGAGAAAATATTTCAGGAAGTGCTGGAATGAGCCTCCTTTAACAAATGGGATTGATCTCGGATGCCTTTGTTGGTTGATGAGGTTATTACCCACATAGCCACAGGCTATATATATATATATATATATATATATATATATATATATATATATATATATATATATATATATATATATATATCATATATATACATATATTTATAAATATATTTATATATATAAAATTTAAATATATATATATATATATATATATATATATATATATATATATATATATATATATATATGTGTAAACATACAGTAACAGATTCCCTTGGCTTTGACTTCTAAGTCCTTTTATAAATGCCAGGTATGAAAGCTATCTTGTATAGATTCAAAGTTAAGTCAAGGTTAGATACTCAATGACCTTTGATCTTTGTGAGCAGATCATACCTTCACCTTGACCTAACTCTGCACATCAGGTTCATTAGTGGATTTTGCAGGCCACTTTTGAAGCTACTATTTCCTATATCTCCTAAGTTATTCCTAGATGATATTCCTAATTTCTCTTGATTTCACTGTTTTGCCTCATAGTTAGCTCCAACATTATATATAAGTTAATATATATATATATATATATATACATACATATATATATATATATATATATATATATATATATATATATATATATATATATATATATATATATATATATATATATATATATATATATATATATATATATATATATATATATATATATTTATATGAAGATAGAGTAATACAGAGAAACACCAGCATAGCGTTCTGGGTTTATTAGCCAAATTTTCAAAATATAAAAAGTCTAATTCTCAGTGCTCTGAAATGATGAAAAACATACTCATTAACATTAGTGCTAGTATTATAAGTTATTAAATTTTTGAAAATTAAATGAAAAAACTTTAAAGAAATAAGACCAGTTTCGGGAGAGAGAACGTTGTCTTAAACCATACATACACACATACACATATATTTATATATATGCATGTGTATACATATATATACATTTGTAACATTTGAAGAGGTCTTGTTATTTGTGAAGGAAGAAACTGATTGATGCTTAATGATTCCATAATGGGGTGAGATTAATCGTTGATTACCCGGATGAGTGTATTTCTAGCAGTGATTTCGTAATTAGTACGCACACATATATATATATACACACACACACACACATATATATATATATATGTGTGTTTGTGTGTGTTTATTTGTTTGTGGTATTCAGACAGAAAGTAAGAGAGGAAAAATAAAGCAGGCGAAAGAGGAGAGAAGGTTGGCAACAACTTCAAGGAGATTAAGTTGTTCCACGTTGAAGTAAATGGAGAGAACGAGCGATATCAAATGGATCTCGGGATGAGAAATGCGAATGGAGTGATGGTGTCTGAAGCGACGGCATTTCTTGGAGGATGAAGGGAGTCTTTAGGAGAGTTCTTGATTTTGAAAGATAGGTGTGAGGTAAAGATGAATGGCTTAGAAGTGGGAGAAGTCAGTGTAATTTTGAGAATGCTTGTGATGGGGGGAAGACCCTTGGGTACTTGTGGAGGGATATTGGAGGGCTGTTGGGTGGAGAGACACCAGAGTTGAATGGATTACGGGTGAGCTATTGCAGCTAGATTGTATTGGTGTGACTGACCAAGATTTGTATGGTATTTCTGGATGAGGGAAATGTTCCGAGGGAATGACTCAGAGTTGATTTTTCCATTCTATAAAAGCCAAGGTGATAGATGAGCTTGTAAGAATGACAGGCAAAATTTAACCTAGTATACCGAAGAAAATCTAAGGTAGGGTTGTGACTGAGGAAGTAAGACAGTTAACAGAAGGATGACAGGAGAAGATCAATGTTGATATAGACAAGGGATAGGATGTGTGTTTATGAAATAATTTTGTGAGAAGTCTGAAAGAAAATGGAAAATGTTATGCATGGCAAAATGGTAGAAATTCGATATAGAGGAAGTGTTGAAGTATTTTAGGATTTATAGGATACAGTGCAATTTTCTGAGACTCTTCTCGTTGGAAACGAGTTATATTACAGAAAAATGTTGTCATGGGAGTAATTGTTCTTGCGCAAAAGGGCATATGTGAACATTGTATCTTATGGAAGGGGCTTAATATCCGGGAGGCCTGAGAACTTGTGCAGGATAGAAGCGAATGATGCAGTGTGTTGAGAGTAATAGAGATGAATTTCGTGCAAGGGGTAAAATATTCTCTACGGAATTCGTTAAACATTTTAAAGAATTATAGCAGAGGCACTAAAATGAGATTGAGTAAAATTAAGATTTTTTCGTCACTTTATTTACTCACATTATTAAGAAGCTGGAAATATATGGAAATTGTACTGGGTTTGTTAACACAAATCAGGGCACAGATTTTTTTTTTTTTTAACGAAGGCATAGAAATTAATCTTATTATGAAATTACATAGAGGATGATTATAGAAGCTGAGATCCTTGGTGAACTCTGGAGGCTTTTCTCGCAATTGGGAGGAGACCTTTAGGTATCTGGGGGAGATGAAAATATCAAGATGGTGTCGAGAGCTCTGGAAGGGTAAATACACGGCTTGGAGGGCACAGAGGAAATGCCGTGTATATGTCAGTGAGGTACGAGAAATGCCATTTAGATACCCTGGTAAACGTTGAGGTACTAATAGGATATATATATATATATATATATATATATATATATATATATATATATATATATATATATATATATATACACATATATATACATAATGTATATGTATATCTATATATATATGAGTATATATATATATACATACACATACATGCATGTGAGCACACTTTTGCGTTCAGTGTTCTTATTTTTATTTGCTGTCATGGTTTCAGTTTATTGTTTATTAGGAGACGGTTTTTTTGGGCTAATTGAGTCTCATTGTCTTTCTGCAGTCTGGCAGGCGAATACTTCTTTCGTCTGTCGCTCTGCTGCAAGGACAGGTTTGGCAAGAAAAGGTATCCAGTGAATTATTTTATTAACAGCGCAATACGTATATATATATATATATATATATATATATATATATATATATATATATATATATATATATATATATATATGTGTGTGTGTGTGTAATTTATATATGTATGTATATATATATGTGTGTATATATAATTTATATATATGTATGTATATATATTTATGTATTTATATACATATATATATATATATATATATATATATATATATATATATATATATATATATATATATATATATATATATATATATATATATTACACATAAGGTTGTACGAATATTCCTGTAATTTTTGAAGTTTTGTGCAAAGCAGTACGTCGCTAGTTTACAGATGATATGTATTTATTATTAATTTTATTTGCATGATCTCAGTATGTTATTAACTTAAAAGCAAGGCTTATTCCGGTAGAATAGAATGTAAGTAATTCCGCTTAGCAGTACAGACTGCTCACAAATAACAGGGAAATGTAAAATGATTATACTGTGTTATCTAGAAGTCGACGGGGTTTTAAAAATAAAAGATTCAAGAGTGAAAACTTCTTTAGTTATGAAATGGTTCTTAAAAGGAATCTGAATATAACAAGATGCCATCATTCGCTAAAGTATCTCTTCAGTGATCTTATCTATGTTTGTATATGTGAATGTGTGTACATAGAAATTATATATATATATATATATATATATATATATATATATATATATATATATATATATATATATATAAATGAAATTTATCACATCACCGTGATTCATATACAAGCATTAAGCCACAAATGTCCTTTAATATCTAATTCGCTCTACCCGTGTGGTTTAATGCGCGTCACTGTAGTCCTGAGTTTTTGTTTTCCGTGGTTCGAGCCCACGACACGACGAACTTATTATCAACTAAAAAATTTCCCTTCGGGTAACATATCTGAAAATATATTATTTCCGAGGTAAAACGAATTAGATATTAAATGGCATTTGTAGCTTAATGCTCATATATATATATATATATATATATATATATATATATATATATATATATATATATATGTATGTATATATACATATATATATATATATATATATATATATATATATATATATATATATATATATATATATATATATATATATATATATACATACACATATATGTATATATATACATAAATATATGTATATATATTACCTATATTGTGTGTGTCTGTGTGTATGTATCTATATATTTATAGAAGATAGAAAGATGGATAAGGAAACAAATATAATTGGCAAATGAAAAGGCAATGAGTAAAAGTTGGCATTTAATGAAAATGTCACCCAGTCTTCTCAGAAGCTGTGGAGATTGGTGTCTTATTTACCAGACGGCTTTATCACACCTTTGTACAGCTTGGCCTCTTTTGTAAAGCTGCCTTATTAATGATGCCATATGGGTGGGTGTAAGGCGAAAGGTCTGTGTATTCTTGTAGGTATCAGTGTGTGTGTGTGCGCGCGTAAAATGTGATCCTGAGAGACAGTGCCGTGTGAACTAGGAAGGAAATCCGATTCGCCAATTATGTTGCTAAGGAATCATTCACATAAGGATTATCTTTTTTCTGTGTTCATCTCATTTCGGTGGTCGTTATTCCCAATGAACAAAAATTCCTAATTGGTTTGTGAAGACGGTGGAGCAACCTTTGCGGAATATGCCAGTTCTGAAAGGATTTTTAAAAAGGCTTCACATTTCAAAGGGAGGTAAAGTAACGTAGGGCTAGATTCCATGATATATTCGGTTTGTTGACGAGAGAGAGAGAGAGAGAGAGAGAGAGAGAGAGACTTTTAAAGGGGTTTCATGAGTGGCAGCCTGTTTTTCTAATAATTTTTCCCCTGTCACTTCTCGTAGGATGCTCTCTCTCTCTCTCTCTCTCTCTCTCTCTGAGTTATCTTGACATCTTGCACGAGGTTGCATCAGCTTGTTTTGTAATCTCTTTTACCTTTTCATCAAGAAGATTTGCAGATCAAACGTTGTGTTGCAATGTTACGAAAGATGCACAAATCATTAATTGCAAGAATCTTTTGACGCCAATTCTTAGTTAAGAATCGCTTTAGATGTTAATTTAGAAATTTTATATGTGTTATGCCCCCCAAACATTTTTTTATATAAAGTCAGTTTTTAGTGTTGGTAATATTGACGCAAATGTGACTACGTGAAAAACTGATTATGAAATAGAATTTTACGCCTCAGTGACTGCGATAAAAACATAAATATGCTAGTGCCTGTTGAACGGTCTTTTCAGAGAAGTGATGAAGTTGGGTTATTGTTATTTAATACACTACATGCTTTCCGTAGTTTACTATAACGAACGAAGCATCTTTCGCTTTGCGACTAGAGTAGAGTTTGTACTTCCTTGCACCAGAATAACACTGTCCCATACAAGAAATGGAACAAAAAATGGAGCGAGGATAATATCACACTACCTAATTATGTAAATAGGTCACGTATTAAAAGAATTATAAGATCATCTTCAAAGTTCGTTTATGAAGAAATAAATTTTTGTAAAAACTTTTATCCTTTATTTTAAATCTGTTTTTCTGTTTTAGTTTAGAAACTTTTCGTAAAAATGTGTGTTTAAGATATTTAAAGTGCTGTTAATTCACTACATTAAAGACGTTACTGTCATAGAATTGTTGTTGCTGTTGATGATAATGACTATGTTACTACATTAGTGGTAGATTATTCGTTCTAATTTTGATGCAGATCAGTTATACCTTATATTGTTGTTGTATATATTAATATACCTCCGAAGTCCATGCCGAGCTATAGTGTTATGTTTCTTACAATCAATGTTGTTTACTGCTATACGAGAAATTTATTTTTTTTTTTTTTTTTTTTTTGCTCTCCAGCTTAGTAAAGGACTCTTAATAGATTATTTCGTGGAAAAGATTACGTATATGTAATTGCGGCTGGTCAGGAGATTTCCACCTTTCCCGGGGATCTAGAGCCTTTTCCAGATGAAGGGTATTTAGAATTATTTTGGGTAATTATGAGAGCATTGCCATAATTTTGGGATTTATAAAACAGTACAGTTTTATATTATTTGCGCTGGAGACTGGAAAGCTGGACTTGTGGAAGTCAAATATTTATTGGGTAGGTATTAACACTGCCAAATTTACACATTATGCATCAAAGTATACAGTGGAGTGCGTTGCGTAAATTGAATGTGTATTAATCTTGAATAAAAACTAGATAAAATACGTATTTTACGAAAACATTTTCAAATAAATTTCCCAATATTTACAGAAGATTTATTGTACTACCACAGATATTGACAAGTAAAATTACTTGCACGAAGATCCATACACAAACTCAGTGTAACTGATATGTACAGTTACAGATAAACTTATTATTTCGCGAATGACTGAACCTGTTTACTGTTTGCAGGATTTCTTCACTGTAAGTATTTTTTTAAACAAGCGCCAAGTAAAACTAATATTACCCTTTGGTAACCATCTGTTAACTGAAAATAGTTGTCTGAAAAGAGGAAAAGTTATTGGATTTAAAGAAGCTATTTTTATAGAAGACTCCCACAAATTAAAGTCAAGATTGACACAACACGTGTCGTACTCTGAAAATTAAAATATAACTTTTTAATAGAAATACAACTGCAGTTAATAATGAAACTGAAACCGAACGGCTTGGTTGCCGGAGGAATTTTATCCATCTCTGTCTCTCAAAAATGTATAACATGGACGAGAATACTAGGTTAACCCCGTGTTTGTTTCATCATCCAAATCCGGATGTTCCATTGTAAATGAAGACTGCCCAGGGAAATTCATCAAGGGCACGTCCATTGTCCCTTATACAAGTTGTACAGTTTTCACTCATAACTCGGCTGAAATTTAAAGACAACAGAAAATAATGAATGAAATTATTGACAATGAAATAACTGACACCAGTGTTTGAATATGCATTTATAATCAGCATTTCTGCTCCATGACCAATGACAAATCTTACATCGCAAGCATCACCTCTTTGTAAGATAAGCTTACAAAGGGCTAGTCCCTGGGAGGAACAGATTAGGCGTTTGTGAACCAAGTATATTTTAAGACTGAATTTTAATCATTATCTCAAAGGTGGCTTCACAGCTTTAAAGACAGAGCTTTGATATCGTAATTGGGGAACATTCCACAGCAGCACTTATGTTACTGCGGCCCTTCCTGAAATGGAATAGTTCTCGCCTTTTAAGTACAAAAAGCAGGATGAATTACTTTAAAAACTTTCTGAATGTACACGAGTTGAGTTCTGTAGTACACCAAGATAGGGGGCTTTTGTTACGTTGATGATTAAGTAATTAATCATTCTTGGCAATGTGATCATTATATGTCGATTCATATAAAGAGTTGTGATTATCTTCTTTTTATCCACTTTTAAGATTGGAAACCGTTTATAGCTACCATTGAAGCAAACCAGTTGTCTCAGTCCACCCCCCCCCACCCACCACTCTTTTGTCTGTCTGTCTCCCAGTGTCTCATTGTCAGGTGATTTTACTAAAACGTGAGGGTGTCTTTCATTTGTTTATGTTCTCCATGAGATTATCTTGAGTACCTGTCCAGTATGTGGCTGAATTCTACTTTTTAAGATTTTCATAACCTCATTGTTTCCAACTGTTTGATCGCATAATTATTTTTCGTTCTTATTACCTGCGATGAGAATGAGAAAAGAAAGAGCAAATTTATGATAACAGCAATAATAATTCATATACCGTCCCACCGCAAACCTCTGTGTAGACTGGTTTTCGGTTTTTCAATGTATCTCTTAGTTGAGTCGTATTGCACCTGGACCACTCGTACAGAACCCTGAACTGATTGATTTTTTTCTAAAGTTTAAATAGTCATAAAAAAGTAAAATATTATTCAATTATCAGAATAAATTGAGCTGTTTTGGTCTCTTGCACTTATTCGTCTTTTTCCTTGAATGACCTCGACAATTTCGAAAATAGAACTTCCAGGCTGCAACGCACTAGGCGTCACCATTTACAAGCATCACCATTTACAAGCATCACCATTTACAAGCATCACTTGCCCGCAGCATTTCCCCGACCCCAGCCCCCCAAGGGAAATGCGCTCTGTTCCAGAGAACCTCTGCTGATCCAATGGCTTTGAACATTTCTGTCGAGTTGAGTTCTAATGCAAGTGGGTCAGGTATTTTCGTGTTAGTAATTTCATTTTGAATGTTTGTCTTTTTACTACTGTCACTGTTATGATGATGAGTATTATTGCTCTTATAATTAATAATATTATTATTATTCCAGTAGTGGTGATGGAGAGCTAATTAGGTAAATTAACGAATATCCTTTTTAGGGACTAAAAGTTAATATGAACTATCATCGTCGGAAATTTGGTTAATTGCCCTTATCAAATTTCAGATAGAGACAATAGAGGGTTTATGTTACGCTGATAATTAAGCAGTTAATCATTCATGGGAATAAAACGCTTACAGTGTGATTTATATACAAAGATGTTATCGTCGTCTTCATATCCATTTTTTAAGGTAGACAACTGTTTACTATTATTACTGAAGCAAAGCTATTCGACCTACTCGGATGTCAGGGCCTTTCTCTGAATGATTATTTTCCAATTAGATTACCTTGATTACCTTTACAAAATACAGATTAATTCTAAATTCATTAGTCTGTTGCGTTTCTGTGACGATATAATTGAATTTATTCTCACCTTTTAGTTTTGATTTGACTGATTTTCACTTTTCCTTCTCTAAATGCCGAGTCTCATATATGTGATTAGAATGGTAATTTTATTAGGCAACCCGCCCCCACCTTTTTTCCTCATTTTTTCCATAAAAATTATTTGCTAAGATTGAACTTTAGGTTATATATATATATTCCTCATACATATATATACAATATATATATATATATATATATATATATATATATATATATATATATATATATGTACATATATTTATATACATAATTATATATATATATATATATATATATATATATATATATATATATATATATATATATATATATATATATATATATATATATATATATATATATATATATATATATAAATTCTTGTTACATTTCTGATATATTTATTGAGAAACTTTTTCCAGTCGGGGGAAAAATACTACTTTCCTGATTATTTTGAACAGACAGATATTAACGCAAAAGTACCAGAAGTTTCCTGTCATGCAGCTGGAAGCAAAAACAAGGATCCAGACTTTAAAGAGGAAACCATTAAAAAAATAACATCAAATCTCTTTTCATTTTGTATTTCACGCTCATATTTAGAACCTCAAATCCTAAACAATATTATTTCCTAATTCTTGGAAATAGAGGTGTTTACATAATGTGAATTAATGCCATTATTGGTGATAGACTAAACAAATTAATGCACCTTGTTTTGATGAGCTTGATTATGATAGTGGTTTTGTTTTGATGTTGTCATGTTTGATGTTTATCACACGTATATTTAACTACATCTGTGATGAAGGAGTCACTTATTTTTTTTTTTGTGCCCCAGCATTATTTTTACGGTTTTTTCTGATTTTGTTTAGCAACTTTTCCTTAATTTCTTGGTGCATTCATATATCGAAAGACGGGATTCATTTAATCGTTTAATTTTGTCATTTGTAAAAGTCTGTGGATGGAGGTTAGGACATTGATGATGAAGAGGCTATTATTATTATTATTATTATTATTATTATTATTATTATTATTATTATTATTATTATTATTATTATTATTATTGACAAACATAACCGCCTATAAACATTGGAAACGACGATGGACACCCAAGTGAACTCAGGTATTACATCAGGATCCTAAGTATTAGTTAATCTGAGAATATTCGTGATAGGAAGACCACCAAAAAAGTATAATATTTAAAATGAGGAATACGTCACACAAGAACGTTCTGAAAGAACATAATGAAAATTGACAGTAATTAGATTTGCAGTTGAAAATAGGAAAAATGACAGAAGAAAGCAAGTGATTTGACGTTCCAGATGGCTACGCAGTTTCCCCTTTCTTCTGCATCAGGGTGGAAATGCGGTGGAATATTAGGGAACTTTGACTGTTGGCACTATCTTCATTGACGTTGTTTCGTGTCGCGTGACACTGAGAATAATTGTATCAGTTTTTTTTTTTTATATTCATCTGGAATTATGGTGTAGGCACTACTTAAGGTTCTTTGCAGCGTGCCTTCGGCCCCTAGCTGCAACCCCTTTCGTTCCATTTATTGTACCTCCTTTCATATTCTTTCATCCATTTACTTTCCACCCTTTCCTAACAGTTGATTTATAGTGCAACTGCGAGGTTTTCCTCCTGTTGCACCTTTCAAACCTTTTACTGTCAATTTGCATTTCAGCCCTGAATGACCTCATAGGTCCCAGTGCTTGGCCTTTGTCCTCAATTCGATATTCAATTCAATTCAATTATGTTGTTTTAAATCGATAATGACACAGAAAATGTTAAAATAGAAAATATTCGTGTATTGTATTTTTTCTCTTATTTCTCAGCTCCATAGGTGTATTTCTAGCACAAGCCTATTCAGTTTCAAAACTATTCATATAAATACATGTTGTCTTCATATGAATAAATACAAAAGCTGTATTGATAAAGTTGCGTGTGCTCTTAAGGTTAATCGATACATAAACATTGTAAAAATTCTTGCAATTCCACATAACCTGTGTTGCAAGAGCTGAAACCTTCTTTCAATTGGCTAGATGTCTTGTTTAATGTTATTTTTAATATCTGTAAGTTTTAGAAAATAATGACGTTTCTTATGACCTCCTCTTTAGCCGCATATACAAGGTTATTAATATTTATGCGCAAAACCCTTGTCATTATAGACTATTAATATAAAAAAAGAATTATATTAAGCTTTATTATTACAGGTGGATAAGCATACCCACTGTACAAAAATCTAAGTACCCACTATGAAATCTCCCGAGATGGCATTAGTAACTGACTGTATTGGTGGGATTAAATTACAGTAAGTAATTTCATACACATCAAAGAGACTGCGAGAGCACAACTTCCAAGCTTTATGCAAATCTTTCACGTCTGTCATCTGCGAATGTTTCAGATTAGTTCCATAAAAGCTGATGCATTATACAGTACATTAGAGAATTTTATTTAATCATAATAACATTTTCGTTTTGATATGAGACCAGAGGATTTTTAAATAAGGTGAATATTTATTTTTCCAAAAAATAGCAGTCTTGCATTTACTTGTATTATGACTAATTAAATTTGCATTGAATTTCGAGTGGTTGCAGGTACTGTGACGTCATCATCATAGACATAAATACTGGAGTAAATATTACTCATTAGCCTTTCACTTTAGCTTGATTAACACCAGTAAATTTATCTAAATATAAATGGTTATATATAACCTGCCTTTCTATACGAGAATACATAACAGTCCAGAGTCATGCAAATAAGAGACACAGGCCACGATTGATTAGAGTTTTGAAAAGCTTGTCATACTTTAGCCCGATCAAAGCCCTTCGAAAAATCGAGCAGATTGGCAATTAAGCTTGAATCACGCGAACCATAATTTTGCATGGTTTCCATCTCGATAAAGGCACAGTAATGTACAGGAATCCTTTTTTATAAGCAGAGTGATAAATGCATAACTTAAAAAAATAATTGTTTAAAATACCCAGTGAGTATAAAAGCTAAAACTTTACAGAAATGAGTATTCAGTGCAGTGGTTTTATAACCATCAGAATTTGAAATACGCTTCGTGTTATTTTTGATTGAGGTAGAAAAGCAATAATATCAAAAGTCTCATTGGTCAGACCGTGACGCAATGTTTGTTTGTTGGACATGTAAATCCAATAAATTATCACCGTATACCCATAATAAATTAGCCCTAGTGACCTATCATTAATATTAAATACTTAATTCAAGGTTTTAACAAAAGTGTAAGATTCGTAATATCTCTTATTCCAGAGGCAATAAAAGGTCAATGCTATCTGGTCCGCTGGTGTAGTGGTTAGTGTCATGGCATATCAATCAGATGTCGCGGGTTAGCGTCTCCCCCAGCGCGATGAATAATCAATGGCTCTGTATCATGATCAGTTACTGCTACAGTGTGGGGTCTGCGGTGGGAGGTTGAAACGAACATTCTTTGGAAGCTTGAATTTCAAGTCAAAGGCCCCTCTGTGCTTGTTCCACGTGAAAAGGTTTCATCTACTGAAATGATAAATGATAATAATAATAATAATAATAATAATAATAATAATAATAATAATAATAATAATAATAATAATAATAGCATTAATAATAATAATAATAATAATTCTTTGAACACACTGGCCATTATATTTGCAAGGACAGCATCACAAAATCACCTGTAGTCACACCCAACTCCACATATACTGTAAGTCTTACAGACTGCATTCATTTCATGCAGTTGATAAAAACCTTTTGGAAAGCGTTACTGTATAATAAATTTACCTTATGGCTGACTATCCGCAACCTTACCTTGATTCACACTAATGCTACTGAAGTCATCAAAGGCAAAGAACTCTTCGTATTAGATAGCTTGCTTTGAAGTAATATATCGAACTAGGGTAAGCATGAAAATTGCATAAACTAGTTATCTAAAAGTAAAATCGCGTGTCAAAAGACACGGTACCTCTAATGAATTACAACTGGTTAAGGTTTAGTCACATTTAACATATTGCAGTTTTTAAATTTTACGCAAGTGCCTTTACTTATTTTTGTTTATTGTTTTTTTCCAGATATTACAAGCACTTCAAAACAAGAACCAGTGTTAAGGGAAAATTTGCAGTATAAATGTACATGTACTCTAGTTTGCAATGTTAAGGGAAAATTTGTAGTATAAATGTACATGTACTCTAGTTTGCAAAATTATCTTCAACTCTGAAAATTACATGTTATATCAGACGTTCTCATCGAGATTTTTTTTTTTAAATTCTGCCTAGTTTAACTGACGTAGTGGAATATGCAGATACAGTTATTCTTCCTTTTACAATACCGTTTTGACAGATAGGAGTTGCCTTGACCATTATAAATCTTTTCGCATTCTGCATTCAGATGTCACCTTGCATAGAAATGTCGGCATAGGAAACTGGATTTATCTTAAATGTGGGAGAATTTATCTAGCACAGATCTGGGATTCCATAGTGCATGAAATCTCCAGCTAGAATTTATACTTATGTTGTAGTTTTGCTAAATTTAATACATCACAACAAAGGACTGGAATATTTGTAAATGGTTAAAATTTATCAACGTTAGTGCATAGCTAGATTTCCATTGATCTCACAAGCAAAAGTATATATTAGAACTGCATTTGCCTCAGACTTTGTAAAATTATCGTGACCAATGCTTTTTCATTTAGAGTTTGGTAATATGTCCTTAATTAGGATTTTTTAATTATGGTTTAATCTTTAGCATATGGCGAGGGTGCAACCTTGAAACTGAAGTATTCCGTGCGAATTTTTAATCTAAACCAAAGAGAAGTGTAAAAAAAAATGTACTTAAAATGAATATGAAAATTGCATGGGAACTGAAATTTTCCAGTTGGGTCTTTTCAAGTGTATTTCTTTTGCTAGGCGTGCTTACGGTATTAATATAATTATCCTTAATCTTAGCAAAGTCTTTGTAACATATGTGTCAATCTTTACTGGGTAGTATATATATTTTGCATAGGACATAGAAAAATGTTTAGAACATGAGATTCAGTTTCCGCAGGTCGTGAAAATGCTTATTTGTTAGGTTTACTTTCAAAAATTTTCAGATCTTCGTAAAAAGAACAGATCTCCATTAACCTTGGCCTTTCGATATATTATTACTAAATACCACATATGCCCTGAACATGAAAGGATATTTATAACTTGGAACATAAAATATATTTCATGAAATTGTATCTTAATCAAGTTAAATTGCGCTTCAAAAAGCAATGAAATCTCCGTGGAGTATTTTACCCGCAATACCTTTTATGTGAGGGCTTAAGTAACATGCTATTTTTAGACTCTCTCTCTCTCTCTCTCTCTCTCTCTCTCTCTCTCTCTCTCTCTCTCTCTCTCTCTCTCTCGATTTATGAATCTTTGATGAGAATATACCGCAGAGTAAGATAACCGGAGCGTAAGTCTCGTGAATCGCGTTGTGGGTGTACTGCTTTCCCAACAGCCTTTTGTCGTTCATTTGTATAACCTTTTACACTTTCTGCACATTTATAATAGAATATCACTGAGGTGATAAATTTATTCTGACCACTGTTGAAGTGTGATCTTAATTACAATATCCTTATGGATAGTGTAATTATGGATTTGATTGCGTAAAATATTCAGAAATGGAGATTCACCTTTTTTTAGGAACTGGACATGAAAAGCAGAGTATAGAGTTTTGCTGACTATTGATAATGCAATCACACGAATGCATCATGCAATCAAAGCTGATGAAATGGAACTACACTTGGTTTTAGCTTTGGTATCTTGTCAAAATAAGCCAAAGGCTTGCTCTCGCTGTTTGTAACTCGTGGTGTTGTAATTGTTAATTCTGATGTACCACGAAAAGAAATATCAGATTCATGCGTACAGGTGAGGACGGAATGGGATCCTGAATATTTGTGTATTGAGTGCATGCACTTCTGTTTTCAGGGCTTAAAAGCAGTGTGTTTAAACGCATCAAAAAGTGGTATTTTCTTTGACCTGGTTATTTTTCTGTAATACAATGAGTACGCGGTAGTAGTTATTCCTGGAAATAATTCTTTGTCTTCTAAGATATTTCTGGAGGTAATTATTTTAATTCTTAGAAATTAGCTTCCTATATTTCATGATATCACATTATTCTGTATCTCTCTCTCTCTCTCTCTCTCTCTCTCTCTCTCTCTCTCTCTCTCTCTCTCTCTCTCTCTCTCTCTCTCTCTCTCTCTAACTGTGTATGAATAGTTGCGATACCTATCTGTTTATCTATGTATGTGTAAATATACATACACACACACACAGATATATATATATATATATATATATATATATATATATATATATATATATATATATATATATATATATATATATATATTAACAATTTGTCGTTCAAAGCTCTTACATTTGTCAAGTACTGGAAATGGCTCTGTCAGTGTCATACAGGAATTGTATTGATAACACTACTCGTGAAAATGATTTAAATTGGGTTTGCTGAAGCGAAGAAAAGATGGTTAATGATGTGAGATTTTCATTACTAAATCTTGAGAAGCATGAATCTCTACTTGGGATGCTATAAACATTTTAACTCTTGTTAAAACGTCCAAGTCATTTACTCGAGTCTGTTGCTTAATTATTTAGCCTTTCCTTGTTGCTTCACATAGAATGAGTCTTTTGATGCATCTTCATGTCAAGTTCTGATGGATTCTGATGCATTTAAATGTAACCTTGTTGACAGAAACAAGTTTAGTCACAGAAAGCCGTAGCGATTTTATTATATGAGTGATGACACTATCCTGTTCTGCATCTATAAATCCTGTATGGGGGGAGGATAGTGTCGTCAGTGTACCTCACACGGTGCACCGTTGGCATTGTTTAAGGTTCTTTGCAGCGTCCCTTCATTCCTATTACTGCACATCCTTTCATATTCTCTTTACTTCCATTTTATTTTCACCCTCTCCTGATATTTGTTTCAACATTATTCTCAGCAATGAATGACCTCGTAGGTCCCAGGAGTTGGCCTCTGGCCTAAATTTTATATTCCACATCCAGTTTATCTATAAAAGATGTGGTCTTATTTCAGTTTAGGTAGAGGAAGGGGAAGGCGAAAAATATGTAGAAAAAGTGAGGAGAGTATTGTGTCGTCGCATTGCCTTTTCTGAATTCCATTTTGTCTCTAACCCTCTCTGCCCTCCTCCTGCTTCCCCTTCTTCTTTATCTTTCAATTACTCGTATGTCTGGCGGCTGGCTGGCAATTTTTTTTTTTTTTTTTATCATTTGACTTGCCTGGGCAAGAGATTTTTTCAAATTAATTTCTGCATGATTTCAACATTCACGAGGGGGCCTTTTACTTAAAAGCATTTTTATAGTTCCATCTGTGTTTTATATATTTATCAATTGAATATCAATTATATTAAAGTTTTATGACGTCCCTTCACTTTCTCAATTCTTGAAACGTGAAGATTGCGCAACTGTACTTGAAACTAACCCATAGCATACAGTAACAAATGTGTTTTATGTTTTTATATTGGAAAGATGGAAATCAACAGGATGCTGTTATGAGTGTTCTTTTTTGTTAATATTTCTTATAATAAAATGTTTTACTTTAGCACCGGTGTCTTATGACTGTCCTCCTCCTTGTCCTTGTTGTGTGTAAGTTGATATGATGAAACCTTTCCGATGCCAGAGTTGGCAAGCTAGGCTCGTTAGTAATTCATATGATATTAGTTTCCTTCTTTGTCTCGACGCGGCTCTTCCTAATCTGGTTTTATGACTCTCTCTCTCTCTCTCTCTCTCTCTCTCTCTCTCTCTCTCTCTCTCTCTCTCTCTCTCTCTTGTATCATTTTAGCTGCTCTTGTCATTTCTACCTGCCTATTACTATTGCATTTTGATGACATGCTTTACATATATATTCAGTGAGCAATAACTTGATTAAATGTTGGGTGCTCATGATTCTAAAACTATTCTTTTATAATTAACATTTGTCTGCGCATTTCTTTTCATTTTTAATTAATAAAAATCTAGGTGTACAAGTCACCATCGGCAACTATTGATGAAGCAACATTTGACATTTGAAGAAAGTTGAAGTATTAATTTCCCCAGTTATTTTTTATGGGTGCTCTGCAATTCCACGGATTTTTTTTTTTTTTTTTAGATTTTTTCTGATTCGGAAGGCATAACATATTTGTATTATTATAAGAAGAATAATTCATGGCAATGTTTTGTTTTTATTTTCCCATTATATTTTGTTTTACTGGAGGACAGCATTCTGAAGATTTGGAGATTGGTCACCAAAGTGCAAACATTTTGTTGCATTATGCTGTTCCCAGTGCTTGAAAGCCAGACTATAGAAGAAATAAAACAAACAAAAGACATGAACATCATCGACATTCAATCGACAATTAAAGCTATTTCAATGCTAGCCCTGTTAATTCTAACCAACTCCCAGTCTAAGAAATAACAACAACCAGAAAAAAATAAGTTCAAAGAAGTAATTAAGCTAGCACCAGGTCTTCGACATACCTAATGCACTCATAGACAGACGTGCTCTGGAGGCTTTGCGCCATATACCCTGCCATGTCACAGTGGCAGCGCCATAGAGACAAAAGATTCATTTGTTGAAAGAATAAAGGATACTACAAGAGTCATATTTCTATTTGGGAAAGATATCACTATGATATAAAGAAGCAGTTGAACATATTACGCTCTTGAAAGGAATGAAATCTTCACCTGGTTTAACTCAGTTTGGTAATGTAATAAAGAATAATTTAGATTTATTGGTACTGAAATAGCGCTGTCGAGATTTACGACAAACACGAGAGTATGAGTTTTAGACGCTGATGAAATTTAATGAAATTTCATATTCCAGTTTCCATTTTGGTATAGTAATGTCAATGTTATTGAAATTTTGGATATTATGACTAATTCTGTGTACCTTGCTGGCGTTATTTTTAATATTAGAAATTTATGAAACCTCATTGATGAAAATGTTCTGTTGAAAACAATGAAATGGACAGAGATACTCCTGGGTATTTTCTTCTACTTCATTTAATGTTCTTCATATACAGTATCATATGCACTATGTTGTATGTATCAGCTCATGTACCATGTGTACATCCATATGTATAAGTAATTGTAGTACTTGCATGTCATTAAATACCAAATACCAGACACTCAAACTTCCTATGTTACTGGGGTATTGTATATGACAGGTATGCTTAATGTGTACCCCTTTATCTCTTTATAATGGCTGATGTATTTCATCAGTCCTTGAACGAATTGCGAGCATTTTTGAAGCAAAAAAGTTTGTAGATGAATACAACTTTTATTTTGTAATTCATTTTATATTTGAACTGGTAGATTAAATTGTTATAAGCAATCGGTGCCTTAGCTTTTTTTATTTGGTCAAATGCATAACATACAGAAATATTTTTATTACTGGGAAATGTGTTATTCGTTCCGTTTTGAAAATAAACGCATCGAGTTTGGCAATTGGTGCATGCCAAATTATTGTTTTTGTAGCGACATTTGGAAAAGAATGTCTGTTATTGCATTCCACTGTAAATCGTAAGCTTCTGCAGTTTTTTCATTTCTGTCAACATGAATTTACTACATATTTAGAGAATACGGACGCTTCTGCAGCTTTTTTCATTTCATTGAACGTGAATTTACGACATGTTTAGAGAATACGGACGCTTCTGCAGCTTTTTTCCATTTCTATCAACATGAATTTACTACATGTTTAGGGAATACGGACGCTTCTGCAGCTTTTTTCATTTCATTGAACGTGAAATTTATATTTAAATATTTAAAGCAGCTTTTCCATTTCATTGAACGGACGACATATTTAAAGAATACTTACGCTTCTGCAGCTTTTTCCATTTCATTGAACGTGAATTTACGACATATTTAAAGAATACTTACGCTTCTGCAGCTTTTTCCATTTCATTGAACGTGAATTTACGACATATTTAAAGATTACGGAAGCGTCTGCAGCTTTTTCCATTTCATTGAACGTGAATTTACGACATATTTAAAGAATACGGAAGCTTCTGCAGCTTTTTTCATTTCATTGAACGTGAAGTTACTACATATTTAAAGAGTACGGAAGCTTCTACAGCTTTTTTGATTTATTCAACGTGAATTTACTGCATCTTTAAAAGATACGGAAGTTTCTGCAGATTTTTTCCATTTATTCAACATGAATTTACGACATATTTAAAGACTACGGATAAACTGAATGCTATAAATGACGGAATATTCATGTTTGTCCACAGTCAGTACAAATAGTAAAAGTATACCATAACTATCCATTTTGTAAACATTTTCTTCACATCGTCCACAGTGGAAATGTAGCCTACATGTATTATATACATAGCACTTTAGTACCAGATATATTTTTTTAATCGGTTTTAAGAGTCGCTAAACATTTCGTAATACTATTGCATCATTTCAGTATTCAGTTGTATAAGCTTGGAGAGTATCCAGCAAACTTTTGTTTCTTATTTCCTCTTTGTAACCCCCCTTTTTGGGGGTGGGGGGACTTTTCCTGGAAGAGTAGGTTTGTTCTTTCATTTCAGACACCTTGTTCGACAGCCTAAATTATGCCTCTCTCTCTCTCTCTCTCTCTCTCTCTCTCTCTCTCTCTCTCTCTCTCTCTCTCTCTCTCTCTC
The DNA here is from genome assembly GCF_040412425.1 of Macrobrachium rosenbergii. Lineage (NCBI taxonomy): Eukaryota > Metazoa > Arthropoda > Malacostraca > Decapoda > Palaemonidae > Macrobrachium > Macrobrachium rosenbergii. The sequence continues at coordinate 33,162,352 of NC_089787.1, read as the reverse complement.
TCTCTCTGAGGTCGAGTAATTGAAAGATAATTAATTTTGTAGCTCATAATCCTGTCATTAAAGATAATAAGTTCCTGTCAGTAGTTGTTTTAAAGATAATGTATGTTTATATACAACATTATATGCCAGTATATTATTTTTAATATATACAGTATATGTATATATATTATATATATATATATATATATGTGTGTGTGTGTGTGTGTGTGTATGCATATACATATATGATTATACTTATATACACACATGCATACATACATAATACATACAAATGAAATGCCAAAAGAAGCGATGTGTTAATAATATCAATAACAATATCAAAAGAAGAAAGGCACTGCTTGGGAAACATTTTTGTGAGGCCATGAATAAGAGACATGAGGGGGAATAATTTAATTGATATACCGCAAGCTGACGAAGACCTCAGTGTGCTTTTGAACGAATTCGTTTTTTGAACAGGAGTCAGTAAAGAAACATGGAAAACAGGTTATGAACCGGAATGGAATCACTGTGGATTTTAGCTAAGGCTGACGTGACACCTTTTATTCAGACTAGACTGTTTTGCAGAATATGGAATGAGGATGCCAAGGCAGATGATTGGGAATTAGAAATAGTTGGAAAGTTACCAAAATAGGTGAGCTGACCATGTAATAACTATAGAAGCTGTTGTGACAAGATTCAGTATGTTGAAGGAAAAATTGGCAAAAACAGAGAGATTAACAGAATGGTTTTTAAAAGCCAGTAGTTTCACAGATCTAATATTTGTGTTAAGAAATGTTTTGCAGCTTTGTATGGAATTTAAAAACCCTCTGCTGATGCTTTCGTTGGTTTCGAGAAGGTATTTGAGAGCGTTTCAAAAGTCAACAATATGGAAGGCTTGTGTTACGGAGCATTTTCGTTCAATATGTAAAACTACTTTAAATTGTCCACAAACGAAGTAGATCAAAAGTAAATGTCTGCTGGGTCGTGTCAAGTGAATTTGCAGAAAATAGTGGAGTGCTACAAGGGAATGTTTTGTCACCTTTGTTTTTTGCCAGTCTTATAGATTCCATAATGAAAAGTGGTCAGTGATGGAAGAGAATGTTTAGATTTAGTATCTAGATGATGCTGTTTTAATTAGCAAAAGACCACAAGATTTGCAATGCTTGCTTAGTAGAATGCACCATAAATCTACGAAAAACAAATTGAGTGTAGAGTATTTACACAGTGAAGAAATAACTTTAGACGGAGAAAGTATTTATGAGGTTGAACCTTTCAAATATTCAGGGATAATGATATCCAGTAAATGTTTTCTTTAGTTGGGAGTAAGTCAAAGACTAAAAAAGGCAAAATCAAACAGTGGGAAGACTGAATAAGATTTGGGAATCAAATAGACTAAAATTGCAAACGAAAGTAGGATTATGAATTGGTTTAGTACGCAATATAGAAATGAATCTTGGTATGATCTTGTAACTATATCTATAAGATTTTGACAGTTTGAGAATAAAGCTGTAAGAAGAATATTAGGAGTCCAACGGCAGGGGTGCTAGACTTAATACCATAAAATGTTATGGCGATTTTTAAGGTTCTCAATACCCGGATTGATTTTTTTTTTTTTCTCTCCGCTCTCGATAACCTTTACCATTTCAACATACGTCATTTCATGTTTTAAATGAGCTCAAAATGATCTATCATATGCGATGCAGAAAAATGCTGATTTATAATTTAGTGTCAAATGCCAGTAACCTGTAGGTATTTTTGTTTGTCATGCTCATGTTTGTTTTGTTTACTATTTGTCGGCATGAGTTTACATTGGTATATAGCTGTTGTTTATAGTTTACCAGTGTGAAAATATTTCGTTTACTACGTTCAGTGTTCAGTTTTATTGTTGTTTGTCATATTTTCTTTCCTTTTTTTAAAACTCATATCTAGAATTTGACCTTCAAAACTTGGACGCATTTTTAAGGCCTACCTTCGACATTGGCAATGCAACAGAACCATGAATGAATAAAGAACCAGTGTCAATGCAGCAAAACCCCAAACACCAGTGATAACAGTAATAGTGAAAACCCACCGATTGAGTTGCTGTTTTTTTTTTTTTTATGAAAATATCCCGAGTTAATTGGCAATGCGCTTGGGCCAGAGTGTGTGCTTGTAATACCAATATTATTTTGCGATTTTTTTTTTTCATTTTTATTAGTTTTGTTTATTTAAGGCTTTTAGAGTTACTGTGTATTGTGGTCTATTTAATTTAGGATTATATAAGTATCTAATGCGTTGATCTTAAATAGGACATTTAGTTTTATTTCTGATTGATGCAGTTATTTGCAACTACTGATTATCTGGGATGAGCCAGTCTCTGCTCTTTCTAGTTCTTTTTGCCATGAAGAATAACTGTTTTTTTAAGTATCAATACCTGCGAGAACAGAAAAAAAGGATATTCCGTAATAATCCAAACAAAAGAGAAATGTGACTGCCCCAAAGTTAAGCAGACCTCAAAAGATAACTGATGAGGTTTTGATAAGCTTGTGCACAACATTATGAAAGTAATTAGTCATTCACATCGATATCTGGTTCAGTGTATTTTTATCCCTTTTCGAGACATTTTCATTAATCTTTATTTTTATTGTCTGATGAAGCATTCAAGTGTGAAATTGGTTCTGATATTGACCGAGTAAAATCCTTTTTCTCTCCATTCTCCCCGAAAAGAAATAAAAGAAAATGATACAAAATATTTATGACAAATATTGAAAACTTGATGGTTTTTGGTGGATAAAACGATGGTGATTTTACTCAAATATTCGTAAAATGAAAGTTCGCTCATTTGAACTTGAACGATTATTTTTTTATGATTAGTAGTTGGGCAAACACACGCGCAGCTTGAGTGTGTGTGTGTGTGTAAATGCGTGTGAGCGTGTGTGCAATCGAATTAACCTGCCCATGCTCACAAAATTATTTCTAAATAACGAACACGCAGAGAAAGGTGTAACACTGGCAGAGAAATTCACAATATTTCATATTCACATGTCAACAGCAATTGCCTCGAACGATTTGCCATGACGCTTGAAAAGACGGGATCCGATAGGAAATTCTTTTGCAGTCTTTCAGCCAGAAATAATAAATTATTGTGTATTTACATTTATGCTCGCGCACATTGTTATATGTCAAGGCTTTATATATATGTATATGTATATATATATATATATATATATATATATATATATATATATATATATATATATATATATACAGTATATATATGTATGTTATGTATGTATTGGTTGAGGTGGTTTAATTCAGAATGCTAGGTTTACTTGAGCAAGGTCTGATATTCAGTTCCTGGCCTGCCTCCCGCCAGTCGACCTGCTACGAATGGATTCTAGAGTCAGCTGGGTTAAAGCGAAAAGTCTTCAGGCAAGCAGTCTCATCCCTATTGACTTTTGAGAGCCATACTTCTCTACCCCTTTGGTGTTACCCCTCTAAAATGGGAAAATTGAACAGAACGAGGCTTCAATTATAAAGAACTAATTGGTCACTGCCACTTTTTTACTTTTAACTGTAGAATCATGAATGAACCGCTTTTACAGGAAACTTCCACCGTTCACTTCTTGCAAACACTCATGCGTCTTGAATAAGGCCCTTCCTTTCCAATACCGCTTTTACGCTGTGTCCAGCCCATTATAGGTATTCCTCTCAACACGTCTGGAGATGTAAATATTTTTTTCTGCTGTACCCTGCTTGATTAAATGAAGTTACCGATTCTCCTTTCCCACTTCGTTGTGGAAGCTTATGCAGACTGTTTCTTATAGATGAGTTGTGCTTTACCCTGTACAACTTTATAGCCATGGGACTTACAGGTATCCTCTTAGTGTACTGTCAAGAGTAAGTCTTTTAATTACCACTTGTATTGTACGATTTCAGTTTTCATCTTCCCATCTTAATCCTTCCTTTATGTGGGTGTCCTGTGTTGTTAAAATTTCGAGATAACCTCTTTTATGATAATAACAGTAGCACTGATAATGATGATAATAACTGTAATTCGGTTCTTTCGTTCGACTACGCTTGACGGTCTAAAAGCTGGAAATTCATTCGGTTCATAAACAAGACCCTTATCTTGAACAGTTGTAGGAAATAGAAGGTAATAAGATTGTGTTAATTCTGATTCGTAATCTTTTGTCCGATCTGCAGTACAACATTTGGCATTTGTAGATTGATAAGCGGGACAACATTTTCTTGTAATATACAAGTTATGAAATTTTAGAAGAGGTGAGTTATTCAGTTCTTGACACAGAATATTACTTTCTTCGTTTATCGGTATCGTTTATCGGTATCCATTGGGCTATTTAAGCATAACTAAATATAGGATAAGTAATAATACGATTACAGCCAATCCGTAATTAATCCTTATAATCTTCGGATACTTCAGCTTTGTATCTTCGGAATAATATAATACAGAATATCAGTGTGTGTATGTATATATATATATATACATATATATATACACATACATACATACATATGTATATTTATTATATATATATATGTGTGTGTGTATATATATATACATCACACTTTTGCCTCCCAGTCTGTGTTACGCCAAGTGACCCTTATAATGTGTGTTTTAAGCTAGAATAACTAAAATCAACCGTATCATTATCCACTCTCCCAGAACATCGACCATTATTCCTGCAATGTTATGAACCAAACATCTGAACATATTATCGATAACCGTAGAAAGAACATACACGAGCACAGAAGCATATCGGGTGTTCTGCAACCAATGACGACGGATTGAGAATTGTGTAGAGATATTGTAGGCTAGAAACACGAATTACAGGCATTACACGAATGTTTCGTGACATTCAGTCCAGGCAAAGATTAGGGAAGATTTCCGCGAGGATCACTGTCCCTTTGTGTTCGAAGGGATTCGCATGTATCTTCACCATTTGTTACCATCCATTGTTTTAGACCTGTATGGAGCAATACCGGAGCCCGTTCCGCTGATCCATTTAATACTGCTGTTGTGGCATTAAGCTGATATAGTGTTAGCCTGCACTGACCCTTTCTCTCCAGAACAACCGGTAATTGAATAGCCTTGTATTTCCGTTCTTATAAACAAACCGTTATTCGCTCCTTGATATGGCTTTATCATTTTGTTATTTTCTTTTTATTTTCTAAGTCATGCAACTGTTCTGTAAAAGCTTGGACCTTAAGGTAATGATGTTTTGGGCTCGGCTTGAAAAATAATAATAATAATAATAATAATAATAATAATAATAATAATAATAATAATAGGAATCTTTCTCAGTTTTGTGATTATCACTGGGGAACGGTCTGGATTTTATCAATGAAGTTATTTCAAATATTGTTAGGTATGTCTTGAATTATTGAGTAATTTTGGTATTTACGCATACACAGTCGAGCACCAAAACAATATTTCTATAAAGTATTTCCAATATATGATACCATTTTTTTTACTTTGTATATCACATTCATTTCCCGCGTCATCTCCTTTTCAAGGACAAGTTAATGATTTTGCTCGTCCTATTGATATCATTCTGCCATTTACACAGTCAATTAAGCAGATATACAAACGTTGGATTGTTATGAGGTTGCTCTTTTTTCATCCGTTTCGGTCGATTTCATCTTTATTTGCTTGTCAATGAATTCGATATCTTTGGTTCTTTATTTTGGTGGGATTCTTCCTTCTTCCATATATCCCTTACCAATGCTTCCTACTATTTAATATACCCACATGTGGTTCAGTTGGTAGCGCCCTTGCCTTTCAGTTGAAAGACCTGGGTTCGATAACGAAGTGAGTCAGAAACTTATCTCTGTTCCATACGTGACTGTGTGCTAATCACTTCCTTCATGTATGCATATACTCGTACATGTAAAAGAATACCCACACAAATAATTTATGTAGGTGTGTATTGCCTTTCAGACTCTACAAATACCAAACTACTGGCAATTATTGTTCGAGTTGTATTCTAATAGCAGGAAATAAGAGCCTTGCTCTTCTATCAACAGATTTTGAAAGACATTGAGGTCCTCTAGAAATATCCAGGCTTCAAGGCAACGCGATATTACGCTTCTTGTTTCGTTGCGAGGTCTGCATTGTGTAACCCATAAATACGTCGAGAATGGTCAGAATTCCCTGCTTGCTTGCACGTTTGTTGTAAGGGCTTTGGTTATCATCGTTAAGAGGAGGGCTTTTATAGTTAACGTGTATTCTTAGGGTAAGCGATGCAGTCGAGCTAATGAACGAAGATGAAGTCCCGTTTATGTGAATATTCGTGTTTCTTAATTTTGACGTTTCCCTCTGGACTTCATTATTACGTAATAAACAAGAACTTTAGAATGATCTGCTAGGGTTATTTAGGTATTATAATACCCACCTGGCAGTGTTATTGTCTCGGTAGTCTCGGAATACACAGCTCAGTCACAATTTCCTTCTGCATTGTAGCTTTGAAAATGCTTTCCCTTCTCCCGAGTTTCCTATACCCTTCGATCATACAAGAAACTGATTTCTCGTTTCATGCTTGGTTATGTCGCTCCTTCTTTTCTGTCTATCTTTTTTTTCTGGCTTAGATTAGATAACGGTATTTTTGGTGTTCCATTTGACTTCCCATTTAAGCAGCAATGACAAGTTTATATGTTTTAGATATGCGAAGAATTTTTAGAAACATATATATACTGTATATATATATATATATATATATATATATATATATATATATATATATATATATATATATATATACATATATACACAACACATACTTACAGTACTGTATGCACGTGCGTGTTCGAGCTCACGCTTACTTGTGCTTGCAAATTTGTGTTTTTCAATCTGTGTTTGTACCATGTGAGACATGCTAATTATAGGAACTGCAATAACACAACCATGAATTGCAAAGTAATTAGTGAAAATTTCGTTCGAAATCCTGAAAATATGACTTATCATTTTTTTTTTTTTTGCCTTTTTTTACCTTTATATGCAGGTTAGACCATTTTTCTTGCCATAAGCTTTAATATTGTTCAGCTAGAAATGATAATATAGCTATAATAATTTTTAGTTGTAAGGTAAGTATGGTATTCGGATATATTAAAATTGTTCTAACCACATGAGCATGAAAGTACTTAAGAAGAAATATTAGTATGGAGTAAACGGAAAAAGATAGAAATCATTCAAAAATACCAAGAAATTATGGGAGCATTTTTTTTTTTTCTTATAAATAATGGAAATGTTCCCGAAAGAGAACTATTATCAATAAACGTCAGAAAATTTTGATCCTTATGCTCTGTGTTAACTGACTTCTTACATTCAGCAACAGCTATGTCATTTAAGCTAAGACATAAGACTATAGTTTTCCTTGGGCCACTTTATGATAGCCGGTCTTATGGAAATGTCTGGATAAGTTACAATGCTTTTCACTTTATTTCTGGTAGTCTGCTTTCATCTTTCTGTATTTGACGTACAGTAGATACAGTACTATGGTATAAAACCATTATCGTGGTATCTGGTAACTAAAATATGTGAAAAACCTTCTCAGTATCCAAGATTATGTACTTTCCCCAATCCTATTATATTTGGAACTGGAAATTGACATGTCTGGGTTTTTGGAGAATCAATATCAAATTGGCATCATTAGGTGTAATAGTTTCTCTCTTCTCTCTCTCTCTCTCTCTCTCTCTCTCTCTCTCTCTCTCTCTCTGTCAGGTAGTTTTTTTAAATTGTCTTGAACATTCATGATACCACCCACCTCTTAGACTTTGGGTCTCTCGTAGGAAAGCGAAATGTAGTTCGGCGTATTTAGGAAACTGATTTTTTCTTCGCTGTAGTAATTCATCCCAATTTCTTGGCAATCGACGGAGAGGTTGCACGCATACGCCCTGCGGTAAATGCTGACTATTTTTAACTGTAAGGCATTATACCCTTCCGAAGCCGGTCGATATCTTGGTCATTGTCGCATGCAGGCTGTTTCTCAGACTTCGTTGACTTCAAAGGTAATGGCAAAAATATTTCTGTTTTGTATTCCTTGACATGCTCATAAAGTAGCTGTAAGAAGAGAAAGACGATACGATGCCGTATGAACGAAAAGATGATGCATGTTAATGATGATTTAACGATTTGATTTTTTTTCTATGGAAAGTAGAAGATGAAGGGACCTTTCAAAATTTTGATTAAGTTGTTCGAGATGTTAAATATCCCACTAAACAAATTCTATGAGTAGTGATACCTTGTATGCAGGGTGTAATAATAGTAGTGTATTATTTTTGTCACTTTTTCATAAGTTGTATTTCAACAGAGATCTTTGACATTCACAATTGACCCCTGATCCCCTTTATCTGCCGAGAGCAACCAGATTCGCGGACAGCAACACCAATATGTAGTAAATGTGCCTCGCTGTCGAACTTCTCAGGTCCCGAGGTCCTTTATTCCTCGCACCGTTGGACGGTGGAACAGCCTCCCAGAGAACGTCGTGCAATTGGAACTTCAGAAGTTCAAGTGAAAATGCAATACATAACTCCCCAATACTATTCTTTTATTTTGATACGTTTTATCTTTTTGTCTGTTTATTAATTTTTTCTTTTTTGAGGAGTGCTATCTCTTCTTTCTGCGTTTCCCTTTATTTCCTCTTACTTCTACCTAATGAACACCATATTCTTTGGAAGCTTGAATTTAAAGTCAGTGGTTCCTGTGGGCTTGTTTCATATGAATATGTTTCATCTGCTGAATAATAATAATAATAATAATAATAATAATAATAATAATAATAATAATAATAATAATAATAATAATAATAATAATAATAATAAAGAATGAAGCGTTATCATTATACAAACGTAACAAGAGGTTACTCGGCAAATTTGAATGAAAAACTTGCTTCGGGCTTTTCAATCGTAAAGGCCATGTTTTCTGTACGTGCAATTGCAACTTGGTGTAGCAATTTTAAGATTTGCTATGCCATGTGTAGCCATTTTTGTTGTCAGCTACATAATTCTATGTACAGTTAATATTCAGTATGGTGATCTCATGACATTTCAAAGGCAGTGCTACTCTTACGGACCCCAGACGAGTAATTTATCTGTGAAGGGATATGCTGAGGCATGGCACTGTTAATTGCTGATCGTACTTTTAAATGTTTAAAACTATATTCATCAGCGTTTTTAGTTTTAGTTTTTAATTATTCCATTCCAATTTTTTGCTTTGCATCGTTGCTTCTACATCCGTTTTATATGTTTTTATGCCATTATGAGCACTTCGTGACTAAAAAGTTTTTTTTTTATAAAGAAAGTTGTCACTATCTTTACCGTAAGTTTTTCATGGGATTTTCATGCATGTTATTGATTTTGCTCTTGCCTTCTGTGGGTTCTTATATATTTGTTCCGTTATATAATTTGAAATTTATTTTCGGAAGTTTTAGAATGTGATAAAAGACATTTTCCCCATTATAACTTTGCCTGCACATATTTGTATTTATTTTAAGGAGGCGTATTTTTCGTTTTTAGTTAATTGACTGACATGAACAACAACGCTGTGTTAATTGTACACATGCAAATATATTTCTGTATGAATGTCTCCTTTCTTCATTGGCATCGGTGCTTCCGTGAACTGAGCTTTTTCCCGGGTCGTGTTAATGTTTCTAGCATCAAAGTACCTGACTGGAAACTTGCCAGGTAAAAGTCTCGTTTATTGTGCCCTTTGAAATGCTAAACCTGCTCTTAGGACTCGCCTTTACCCCGTTGAATCCAATTTAGAGTAAGTGAAGTATTTCGGTAAACTCTCCTACCTTTATACGTTTCCTTTCTGTCTCAATAGTTTGGTCTTCGTCTACTGTCGTTCCTCGGAACTCTAGGCCATTTTGTTTATTTGGGTTGTTCTTTGAGTTCAGTGGACAGAAATACCTCCCGTCCTCTTCTTAGAGTAGCAGGAATTAACGGTAATTGGGTAATTTATTTTTTGTCACTGTGGGATTATCCAGTTTCGTAAAATGTTTGCCAAAGAAATTCAATTTAAAGTTTTTTTTTTTTCATTATTTTTTTTTAAAGAAAATGTTGGCCAGAGGTCTCCCAGTATTATTCTAACGGACAGTTTTCTGCAGTAAGGTTTTCTATTTGTATTAATTCGTATAAGTAGCAGTTCTTTTTCTAGTGACTGTAGAACATTGGAATAATTTCATGTTTCCATATTAGCAGTATTAATATTACTGTTATATATACCTAGCTGAAAACTAATTGATACTGTAACAAACTGTTTCCTGCCACATGAGGATCCAGTTAGATGCAATATGGCCTCATATAATGAGTATATTCACTGAGAGTAATATACTATAAAAATAGTAAGATAAAAATTAGAGCAACCAACTTTGCTGAGATACTAAAAATGTTTTTCTAATCCTAATAAGGACCCTTATAAAACAGGTTAGCATATGCAAAAGGATTGATCGAAGGGTTTTCAGATGGTCTGATCATGTGGAAAGAGTGGCTGGTGAAAGGTGCATAATTTTTTTCTTCCTCAACAATAAGCTATTACCTCAAACACGGGTGGTTCAAAACAGATAACAACAGTGCTGCAGCGTTCACATTGAATGATTCACATTGAATGAAACCCTTTAGCAAAGAACTACCACATTAGCCACTCCATGTACGTACCTACACCCAAGGTTTATCACCAATGTGGGGCAACTCGTGGCAGCCCACCACAAACATTACTCCTTTTGTCTCTATCTTGCCATGCACTCCTGCATCCTGGATATAAAGGCTCTCCCTATGAAAAATGGCTTTCACCCCGTCTATAAAGATGGTTTGGGTCTTCGTTTCTCTCTCTCTCTCTCTCTCTCTCTCTCTCTCTCTCTCTCTCTCTCTCTCTCTCTCTCTTCGTATGTAAACGTGTGTTGTACATGTATACTATTTTACTGATGCGCTGTATGTGTGTGTGTGTACACTGCATTATGAGACACTATGATTTGGATTCTTAGTTTTCTCGAATTTTCGGTTATTTGTAGTGGCTAAGGGTGAGCAATTGCTGATATTACTTTTTATATATATATATTATACATATGTATGTATATTTTATATATATATATATATATATATATATATATATATATATATATATATATATATTATATATATATATATATATATATATATATATTTTATACTCACAATCAGACTATTTCCATTAACAAGTTGTAGTTACTGATTGAAAATAGCAAGTGTCATTACCACATTCACACTGTTAACTCTTGAACCAGGGATGAACCTCTCGTGTGGTAAACTACCACAACATTACCCGCGTCTTCCGTCGACATAGGAGGCTCATCTGAGGTGCATCGAACTCCACTACTCGTATTTGGCAGGCACTTTCTTTGGCGTACTCACACACTCCGATATTAAGGCTTTTGCTTTTCAATATTTCTTTCACTGTTATTTATCCATCCACCTCTTCTATCTGCGAACACTTCCCTAATTATACATTTTCCACAATAGAATCATCTGTCATTTTTTCCACATCACTAAATCATCTACAGAAATTAGCTTTCCATGTATGCTAATCTTTTCTCAACTTCCACTAATTATCTCCCCATTTCTCTCCCTTTCGTTCTTATCCCACTTATACTACGCAAATGATTCTTCTCGGTCTTTCAACTTCTGAATTTAGCATTCGGCATTCACTCTTAGATTCCATAAAGGAGAATATGTTCAAGAATCCTTCCATAGATTCTCCAAGTCTCTTCTTAGTATGTTGTATACAACCTTCTGTCGTCCTTGCTTAGCATATTTGGTAACTTATCTTTTTTCTCTTACTACCACCATCCATTACATTTATTTCCATGTACCATAACGAATCAACCTCGTCCATTCTCCTTCCGTCTATGTAAGACATTTATTGTTCCATCTTTCGGCGTCAGTGACCATGTTAGTTGTGACGCCAGATAACCCACAATTAAACAATCAATAATCAATTAATCTTTGCTTCTAATTACTCACATCACCATTCACTGGCTCATATTTACTCTCAGCATTGTTCTGCAGCGAACGGTTTCCAACTCTTTCAATAGTTTCTGCCATTTCTGTAATGTGCGTGTTTTTGAGTCCGCATACAAATACACAAAACACCATTCTTTTGAATATAATATATCGAGGCTAGAATAAAGAGAAACCGGATATTCCAGACAGTGCGTCGTCGAGCAGGTGCAGGCACACAATAATTGCATAAATAAAAATATCATTCACCAGAAGTCGGGCGAATAACAAAAGGCGAACATTTCATCCGTTAGGATGTAGAAATAATGAAATGTTCAGAGTCGTGACAAGGCTGTGTCCGGGTTTTATGAAGGTGGACTGCAAGTTTCCTTTTGGGTTCGACTCTTATGTGATAGAAATAGGGCGTTGAAAGCTTCCTGTTTCTGTCCATCTATTTATTGCATATACATACATGAGTGGCGCAGTGTAATAAGGTGCCAAGCGCCGTTTTTAAAAAATGATAAAAACCTGTGTATCTCATTTTAAAGGAAATTTATTCGCCTATTACCAAAAATCATTATAGTATGTTTTGTACATACATATATGTATATTATATGTATTTTTATATAAATATATATGTATGTATGTTAATATATATTTATAATATATACTGTATATATATTATTATGTATATGTATATATATATAATATAATGTATGTGTATGTATGTATGCATATATACATGTATTTATATATACATATATATATATATATATATATATATATATTATTTGTGTGTATGACTGTATGGGAATGGGGGAGATTTGAGGCTGAATGTTATTTATGTTAGTTTATTAAGAGTGAAAAAATTTTCTTAATTTCAAGTTGATCTTGTTTTACAATATAGCTCATGAGTGACTAATTTCAAATGAGGTTAGGTGAGATCTTGATAATACGTGGAGAGATGAAAGAAGCTGGGTAAAGAATGAGAGGCCCACTCGCCAATTTGAGTGGGTAAGCGAATGTGAGTCTTTATTGGTTCTTATTCCTGGACTGTATTGATGTTACAAAAGTTAAGCTCCAAAGATTTGTGAAACGTGTTTTTAAGTGCTGTATGAGGATGTTAGTAGAATTAAGTCCCACAGGCCTGTAAAAGATGTTTTGGTGTTTGAGGATGACGTTGGGATGATTGTTTGGCAGGTGTTTTAGAGCGAAAGAGGACCAGGAACAAGGAAGTGTAGTTTTGCAGGTGACTGCTGCGTGTGTAATAGCGGGAGACTTGGTGCTGGTGAGGCATCAGTATAAGAGTATGAAGCCGTGGTCATGGCCGAGACTCTCTCTCTCTCTCTCTCTCTCTCTCTCTCTCTCTCTCTCTCTCTCTGTCATCATTTAATCTTATAGCATGGTACCCAAGAAGTACTTTAAGGCTCCTGCATATATCTTGAAAAGGAGATTCTATTAATCCCTGTAGATGTTAGTGACATGTTGCGAACCAGTCGTCATTTTATCGTAGATTGATATTTAATGAGCTTTCGGATTTCGTCGGTACAGCGTTCTATCGTTAATTTCATGAAAATGTGAACGTTTCCTTTTTTTACAATCATCTGAGTTTCGTGTATAAAGCCAGAGTTAATGGAATTCGCTGAGCTTAGATTCCTGTTGACTTTTAAGCGTTCGTTTGACATGTAGACGCAAGTCTGATTGTAAAGATTTCCATTCCGTATTGAAAAGGCAGAGAACGATTTTCTTTTTGATGTAGAGCTTGGTAGTTAGCGCCAATTTAAAGGCTGTCAGCCTGCGATTCATTTTGTCCAATAGCAACATTCAAGTCTGAGTTTATGAACTTATTTCGAATAGAATTTAGTAAACTTTCTGAATGAACTAGAGTTGTCATTTAATACTGCGTTGATTCACATGTAATTTATTAATCACGTCATTTACATAATCCATTACCATAAAAGCAAATAGTGCATGGTGTAGCAAGTGCATCGTAATTATATTTGATATGCAAATACATAATGTAATATAAATACTCTCTGATTAACTAATTGTCACTTTTCGAGACGAACAGGATGCAGGAGAAGGAGAGCAACTCTGATTCTTCTCTTTCCTTTCATTTATCGTTTAGTCGAGTGCACTATGGAGTTTCTGGATAATTGCACTCAAAAGGAGAAATATTGCCCCCTGGCATTGCAGACCCGTGATTTCCCTCGAGTGGCTAACTCCGACAAACTCATTTTCCACCGGGTGCTTCTTAATATTGTGGAAGGAGTTTTTAATGACACTCGCGTGAGACATCTGCCGGATTTGGGGTCGACGTCGGATGGTGTCTTGTATGACATAATAATTCTCTTATCGTCGATATCAGAGGAGCAATAGAGACGATAACCTTCTCTGGGTTGGGTTCATCCATTGCTTCTGGATCGTCGTTGGGAAATCTTTGGTCGGAGAATTCATTGCCTCACGTGGGTGCATCATGCTCCACAGATCATGTACCCCAGTGTCTTCTCTTTGCTTTTTTTAATGAGCGCAGTTTCCACGGTCTCACTAACTCTTTTGTCAAGCTTTATTCCCAGTTATTTTCTTGGATTTCTTTACCTCTTGTTCCCTAAATGTATGTTATACTTCCCATCTCTTCATTTTTTAAATGGTATCAATATTGTGAAACCTCGTTATTCACTGCAGTCTTTCTCGTCAGCGAATCTCATGTGATATTCAACATGGACGATTTTTTTTGTTAATATCTGCTTTTAATTTTTTCCAATAAATTCGTTTATTATAGTTAAATTACAGTTACATCTTCCTTTATCAGACCCCTGTTCTGCTTTAATGGAGATATTACTCATCTTATTAATTTGCTCCAACCCCTTTTGTAATTCCCATGCAGCATATTGCCGAAGACACCTGTATGATCCAGCCGTTTTCATTCTCCCTGTATCCTTCCAATATACGAGCGATATCAGCCATATAGTTTAAAAAAAACTGAAATTCCTCCAACGTTCTTCACATTCTTCTGGCCTGCTTTCAAATCAAAATCGTCCTCCGCTTTGAGCCATTCGAACTTAATTCAACTCTCATGTTTCCGGATGAGTTTCGTAAAGGCATGGAATAAAAGGACTGAGATACAGGACTTAAATGTATATAAAATGCACGATGGTAATTGGAATGCACTAACTTTGTAAAAAAAAAAAAAAAAAAAAAAAACTTTTCAACGGACAGAAAGGTAATGAGAACAGTTTGCTGCCCGAGGAGAGAAACATTGCTTGCAAATTAAATGCCCTCCGAGCTATTTGATATCCCTGGCATTATCATCTCCATGATGTAAAGGATTTACCATTCAGAAAGATGAATAACGTCCATCTCAAAATAATCGCTATTCATGTAAGCTAGAGAGATTAATGCATTGTATATTACTACATCAAGGATTTGAATTCACGTCAACGCGCTTGTGACACTTCCTGCGTCTGTGGTGAAAATAACTACGCTTTGGTAATTGAATATATGCAGGAATTTCATTTCATCCAGATGTTCTTTGCATCGGTACAGAAACCACATGGCGCAACATATGAAGGATCTCAATGTAATTAAAACACGCCCAGTAGAAATATTTGGTTAGTTTACATGTAACAGAGGAATTTACAGCATGTGGACATTGCCTGTGTTTTGAAGAATATATAATGCAATATTCCAGAGCATTTAGAATTTAGTAGAATTACGCAGTTATGTAAAAAATACAAAAAGACAACTCATGATACATATATTGGTGATTTACCAGAGCTTTCTTTGTTTATAAAATGTCATCTGATAGATATATATTTATATTTTCTTCAAAAGAAGGAAGAAAATGATACATGCCTTGATGGGAAAAGTATGCGGTGTGAAGAAATACGCAACCAATTTTCTTTCAAAGCAAATTTTCAGAAACAGGAGGTATTTATAGCGGGGGGGTGTCCGGGTGGGGGTGGCACTGCAGTGTTGTTGTTATGGGTGATAGGAAAACTTAAGGAAGCTCGACTGAGAAACGAAAAGAAATGAAATGTCATTTCACTTATTCCGTTAAAACGGAACCTTGGAAGAGTTGTGCTGTAACATACCACTTTTTATTGACCTTCTTCCTACTGTTTCTTTAAATAAATAAATAAATAAATAAAAGAGAAAGTCTTCAAACGATGAAAAGTCTAAAAAGGAAATCCATTCACACCCAAACGTCAACTACTCATCAAGAGTAAAAGTCTGCATGGTTTCATTTATTGTTCAGAATCGCAAAAGGTTATCAGGCAAATATAGAACGTTGTGTTGTAAACCAATTAATCTCCCACAACAAATCAATAACAAGTTCATCAGAGTTTAATCACGTTTGCTCTTTATTTTGAACAGAGCTGAAATGGCCTATGCAAACATTATAATTAATTTCACTTTATTAACTGCAAGAGAAAGTTTATACTCATATTGATCACCTTTCCAGTAATATGTAGACGAACACAGTAACGTGCAGTGAACAAATAAATGTACATATTGTTTTCATCTATCCGTACAGTACTGTGAAAAGATATTTACATACATGGCCTGTGTTTATACATACACACACATATATACTGTATACACACACATATATACATTAAAATAAACGGCTTTTCGAAACTAAATGGTTCTTCCGTATAGGTTGCCAGCAAGTCTTTTAGGATATGTGTATGTATATATGTATGTTTTTATGTGTGTGTGTATGCGTGTAATTATATTGATCGATTGATGCTACATTCCATGGATCCGGATGACCAGTATCTGTGCGACGCCCCTGGATTCTGGATAAATAGAACATAGCCTGCTACAGGCTACATACTTAGCCTGCTACAGGCTACATGCTTAGATTGTTTTTTACTCCCAGTATCTGCTTTAAATCGAATAACATCTGATAGTTATTACCTTCAATTTTGATAGTTAACCACAGTCAGTTTTATTTAAAACTTCGTTGATATCTTCATCATTTTCAGAGGCGTTATACACTAGACAAACTCTTCGCAGATAATGTATCAGTCACGCAGCAATACTTCATTTGTTTTCAAAACATTTACTGCCCTATTTCCACACACACACACACTATCTCTCCCAATTTCTGAGTGTTTGTTCTTATGGTTTCTTAATTAGATCCCTGGAATACTTAGTCCTCTCATCGTCTCATTTTTCATATAGCTGACACGGAAGTTTCGTAATACCACGTGTATCCCATCTGGAACTTTTATGAACTAATCTCTTTAAAATGTAGCCCATTCAGGTGAGCGCCGCACTGTCAACAAAGCGAGTAGTTGGCATATCCCCTTTGGCAATTACAGCTTAAATGGACAAATGCTGCCTTTATTGACAAACCCATACACACCTATTTGTCTTTCATATTCATAATGGTTTACTAAATTGTTTCTACTTTTTCGTCGTCCCCCTTCCCTGGTAATGGAGAGCGGCAACACGAAAAAATAAAGAAATTAGCTATTGTGGTGAAACTGAACTCGGTTCAGGCCTGTGCCAATACAGTGCGATTTTCAAACTAAATTCGATTTTTCCTTCGACGTCACTGGCGTTATAAAATCGCCTATGCAAATGAGGAAGACAACAGTGTGGACTGCTGATAATTTTTCTGAGTTACCTTTTACTCAAGCAGCAGATAGAGATCTCATTTAATAGAAAAATATTTCTTTTATATTTTTCCTGTTGCTAATCCCTCCTTGAAGACTTGAAGAAGAAATGGAGATATTTGAAGATTTGCCAGTAAATTGTTGAAGACGTGTGTATATATATATATATATATATATATATATATATATATATATATATATATATATATATATATATATATATATATATATATATTTATATATATATATATATATATATATATATATATATATATATATATATATATATATATTTATGTTTATATACATACATTATATATATAATATATATATATATATATATATATATATATATATATATATATATATATATATATATATATATATATATATATATATATATATATATATATATATATATACACACACACTGCATATATATTGTGTGTGTGGCATGTAAGTGTTTGTTTCCGCGCCTGTGTATAACAAGGTGAGTACACAGAATACCCATTTATCTTAGGCGTTATGTCTATTTTTGAGCGCAGCTCATACGAACTACGTTGTATTACTGAATTCTTCATGGCAGCCGAGGAGACAGGTCAGCTTTCGGTTTTTCAGAAATTTTTAAAGGTGTAGGTCCTCCGTCGTTAGTGTTAACATGGGAAAGTAGTTATCGCCGTCTCTCATTCCTCCTTTCTCTTTCTTTTTATCATTCGTTGCTCCGAAATAATTTTTATACTTGAATACGTTGAAATCTAACTGGTGATTAGGGGCAGAATGAACATTTGCCTTTTAACAATGGCATTAAGAGTCAAGAGTACGTATTCACTAAATTTCCGTACGTGTGAATTAACCCAATTTCTCTTATAGCAACTGAGACAATGACTTATTACAAAGTCTTTTAAATTTGTTTACACACTTTTCTCGACTCCCTGCCTTTCGACATTCCACGATATCCGGATAAAACGACATTTGCTGAATTCAGTTCACGTGAATGGCTGCGAGCCTGAAAATGTACTTGAACTGAGTGGCACAAGGGGAGAGATATTTTATTCTCCACCGAGGGACCCTATTTTTATTGAGGCGGAAGGAGTACTGAAAATCTGCCATCCCAGAATGTAAAGAAAACCGCGTTCTTTTCTTCAGGTGCCCCGAAGCGAGCAGTGTTATGCCCCATCCCCATCCTTTTCCAGCACGTTCCATGGGCAAAGAAATCTGGAAATGTAGGACGTAAAGAAAAGTTTTTTTATTGTTGTTCTCAAGTTAAACATATTGTTTACTTTTGAACTCAGTTTTTTTGGGGGCATATATTGAATTTTCTTTCATTTGATACTCATGTACTATATAAATTACTCCTGGCACATAAGACCACTAAGACTTATTGAGCGTTTCTCGTATGTCTGTGCAACTCCTCATTCTGCTTTCATTTTGCAACACAATTAATATGCAGCTTTCACCCATGAGAATCCCTACTTTAGCCTTTATGTACTGAATGCTGATTAATTCCAGACGTCTGTATTAGCCCAGTATCAAGGTCGCTTTGTCTTTACAATTTCCGCCTTTTGAAATAAGTGTGAGTGGGCAGTGTTCCTTACAGATTTAGATTTACGTAAGTTTCTTTAATTTTTGTATGTTTTGATAAGTTCTTTTTTATTGTTCATGTAACAAATTTCTTTTGCTGATGTCTATGCAAATGATTGCCAAAAGATTATATAATATATATATATATATATATATATATATATATATATATATATATATATGTATGTATGTATACATATTTATGTAAGTATGTGTGTGCGTATATTCACTCCGGGTCACGCATTATCGATCTCAATATGAATTGCACAATTTCGTCATCTCTTGACTTGGGCTTCGAGACCATTTTTGATTGCGAAACCCATTACAAAGTGGAGATTGTTACCTGGAGAATGCAGTTCCTGCTGGTTATTTGTTTTTCATCCAGGATTTTAGGTTTATTCAGTTAGTCCATTCATGGCGAAATTGATTATTCCAACGGTAAATTTACTCTGAGAGAAAACAGGCGTAAAGTGTGATTTTTATATATTTCGATTTCGATAAATTATATATATATATATATATATATATATATATATATATATATGTATGTATATATGTATATATATATATATATATATATATATATATATATATATATATATATATATATATATATATATATATATATATATAAGTACGTCTAGCTGACATGGACACATAGGACCAATATAAGCTAAGAAATTACAAAATCGGAATATGTATATATATAAATTTATATAAGCTAAATTTGTTCCCTCTTGACGAATTTATTCCATAACCCCCATCTATTTTTCGTACGGTAGCTTTCCTTTCTTTTTTTTTTTTTTTTTTTCTCAGTTAAATTCCCTCGAAATCTCTTTTCGACTCTTGTTATTTCAGTTATTGGTTTGCTGAAAGGCTGACCTCTTCCCTATTACACACGCACTCTCACTCTCCCTCGACCAGGTCAGTACTACTTAAAAGTAATATTTCAAGGTTTCCCGTCTTTGCTTGGTAGGTTCGAGATGTCAAGCTCCCTTCCTTATTCAGTTTTCTCCTTTCATGGAAGGCACCATCTCATAAAATTCTTAGTTTTTCTGTGAAAGAAAAGTAAGGAGGCATAGGATGCATGTAAGAAATATTTGTGAATCACGTCAGAATTGCTCTTTTTAACATTAAATGTTGGACTTGGTATGTTTTTATTGCTTAAGTGTTAGGTGAATGGGATGTCATTGATTATTATTTAGTTTAGAAAATTGATAACGCTGCCAAATGTTAGGTGAATATATATATATATATATATTTAGTTTAGATAATATATATATATATATATAAATATATATATATAAATATATATATATAATATACATATATATATATATATATATATATATATATATATATAAATATATATATATATATATAAATATATATATATATATATATATATATATATATATATATATATATATATATATATATATATATATATATATATATATATATTGTGTGTGTGTGTGCATTTCTACATATATATATATATATATATATATATATATATATATATATATATATATATATATATATATATATATGTATGTATATATATATATGTTTGTGTGTGTAGACATACATGCATGCATACATAATCGCAAGTTCATTCTTGGTTACTCTCCATTCACGCTGTATATGTTTGCAAATTCTCTCTCTCTCTCTCTCTCTCTCTCTCTCTCTCTCTCTCTCTCTCTCTCTCTCTCTCTCTCGTTAGGCTCCGTTGTTTGTGAAATGCACTCACTTTTTTTCACATGTAAATTCCAACAGAGTTTGCATTTTGCGATGTATTTCCTAAATAGTTGTAATGGGGTTATTTGTCTGACCTTTTACTGCTATTATGGGATCTTACAGTTTTATTGGTATTGTCAAATCCGCGCCTGTTAATTTTACCCTTTTGTTTGACATTTAACATAAATTTTCCGGGTTCGCTAAAGAGCCGTTTCATTTAACAGGTTTGAGCCACGCGCAGGATGTCACCAAAAGCATTTAGGACTGATGGCGTTACACTTTCCCGTTCGGAAACGCGCCACTTTAAATTGGGCAATGGCCTTGAGTGTTCTCTTTTTTTTTTTTATTTTTTTTTACCAACTGCAATTTGTCCTCTATTGGGCCGGACAATATGCTGCTTTCTGATGGGGATGGCTTTCATTGGTTTGCTTTCAGGCTTTTCGAATTACGCCGTATCACAGGCCAGCTATTAATTTTGCGTTTTGTTTTCGGTATCAACCATTTAATTATTTTTCCTTCTTCTTTTTTTTTATTGTAGAATATATTGGCTGGTGATATCGAATTTCACTGTGCATGATTTTACTGTGCATGATTTCTTAAGCAGAGTGTCTGAAATCTTTATATATTTTACCTTATCGGTTTGTTTAGCGTAATGTTATGATGAGAATGACAATTTATTTAGTTTTCAAAATTAAATCGAGAGTTGATTTTGTCAATGCAGTCGCGTAACATCGTAGACCAGGATTGTAAGCATTTGAGGAAAAAGAATAATGATTATAATAAAACTAGTTCTTCAGTAGAAAACTGGCCTTACGCTCGGTAGTAAAATGAGACCTGTTAATTTAGTGCAATTGTAAGACGTGATCAATAAAGTCCATTCACGGTATGACAGTGTGGCTCTGGGCTCTGGAATACCTTTTCCGTGCAAAGCCACTGCAATTAACAATTAACTTAGTTCACACGTGCACACGCACAGTTGGTCTCTGTTGAATGATGCATATATTACGTTCGTCAGAGTTACCCCAGATTGATATTTGTCATATATTGTGTGAACTGCGTTTAATTGCATTCTCTTCCCTTTATCTCATTTAGTTATATTCTCAATCTTTGTGCTGAAATGAAGTTCAAAGCTCTTTGTTTTCATTGCACTCTTTTGCTACAAATCCGGATAACAAAATTGACACACGTGAAAGTATATTAGTTGAAGGGGAAATGCTCCCGTAGTGCACCTCACGGGGTGCACTGTGGGCATTACTAAAGTTCTGTGCAGCGTCCCTTCGGCCCCTAGCTGCAACCCCTTTCATTCCTTTTACTGCACCTCCATTCATATTATCTTTCTTCCATCTTGCTATCCACCCTCTCCTAACAATGATTTCATAGTGCAACTGCAAAGTTTTACCTCCTGTTACACCTTTGTAACCTTTTACTCTCAGTTTCCCTTCCAGCGCTGAATGACCTCATAGGTCCCAGCGCTTGGCCTTTGGCCAAAACTCTATATTCCATTCCATTCCAAGGGGAAATACTGATGTCGATTCAAGGCATGGTTGCAAATGCACTTTCGTATTTTTACGAAACGAGCTGCATTCCAGTGTTCTGTAATGACTGAATTCTTTAATGAGAAACTTTATAATTAGAATCATATGAGCAACAAATTGTAGTATACACTTTTTCCCCCTTTGCTACTAGACTGAACGTGTTCAGTTTATTTGAATGACACTTCAGAGTTTCCGTCAATATTTTTCTGATTGAAAAATATTGCAGCATAATATATTATTTACGTAGGAAATGAATTATAATGTTGCAGTTAATAATTTGTTTCCATTGAAATATGGATATTGATGATAGGCTACCATCATTCTTTATAAGTTTATATATAATATATATATATATATATATATATAGTATATATATATATATATATATATATATATACATATATACAGTATATATATATATATATATATATATATATATATATATATATATATATATATATATATATATATATATTATAAGTGATATGGGAGTGTGTAAGATCTGCTTGACACTTTTTTCCAAATCTGTGCATTTTTAATAGCTACAATGACCTCTAATACTTCTCTATCCTCTTAATGCTTAGATATTCCCATTTCTGTGTGCCTTGACTCCAGAGAAGAAAACCGTGGCTTCTGCGGAAGGATTTGAATTCACGCATCATAAGTAAGAATGAGATTGACCTTGAACACCTTCCTTTGGAGGCTATACGTCTATTTCTGCTTATATATGCTTATGTATACTTTACATATTATATATATATATATATATATATATATATATATATATATATATATATATATATACATACATACATATATATGTTTGTCGATAAACTTTGCTAGAGTTTGAATACACCCATCCTCACCATTGTTGTATAATGTTTAAGCATCTGTTGCTCTACGTTGGAGGGGAAGGTTTGAAAATGTGATTGTAAATGCAAATAAATGAGTTTCCTCAGTAGAAAATGAAAAGTGCATTCAAGAAGAAAGTGCATGAAACACAAGGTAGTGTTAAAAAAAAAAGAAGTGCAGTAATTCTTTAGTTATTAGAGACTTGTTAGTAAGTCACACGAGAAGGGCTAATTTGTGTTTGAAACCTTGATTTAAATTTTAAATTTTTTATTATATTTCATCTTAATTTTCATTTACTTTTCTGTCTGCGACAACCGTATCACTATTAAAAGTTCTCAGTAGTTTAGTGAGAACTTATCCTGTCTGTTGGTTTTTGGATGAAAGCGAATGCATTAACGTTCTTTTAGGTCTGAACAGGGATGGATGATCCTACAGTTTGTAAGTTGTAACGAGGAATGCTTTGCTTCTCCGTGTGGAGTACCGAAATCCTTTTTGGTCTCCTCGGAGTTCCAGTCTCAATGAAGTTGAATTGAGACGAAGATTTTGCCTTTGCAACATCACCCCCTCAGCTCCTCTTCAGCTTTCGTTCCTGAGCTCTCTTGATTTTATATTTCCTTTTTTTTATATATAAGTTGCTGAAAATCTTTCTTTTTCTCAATCTTTCCTCGCTGAATAAAGGTTTCTTCTTTGTTCTTTTCACGTGGTTGCCTTCCTTTCCTTATTCTGTATTTGCTAATGTTTTCCAAAATCTCAACACAGGTCTTTTTCCATATTTCCTTCTCGACATTTTTTCTGCCACCTAGATGAAGGATATTTGCTCTTGCCTTATACACTTACTACCGTTACTAATGCTCACCTCTAGTTGTGTGCTTTCTTTTTCCAGTTGCCTGGACATTTGTAGAATTCGCTTGCTATCCAATTCTTTCTTCCATCTGGTTCTATCCATTTCTCTATCCATTTTATTCTTCCTTCCCCATCGTTTCAAGCTCTCTTGGGGTAGTGCTAGTCCATCATCTGCAAAGAATAAGGATCCTATGCTCAATATTTCGTTTCTAAACTCTTCTGTGTTCTCCTATAATCCTTTACTATTTTATATGGTATGAAATTGCAAAGTGTTGGCGATCTTGAGTATCGCTGCTTTATTCCATCTTTATTCCATTCTTTACTTCTGATATATCCCAATTATTCCGTTCCCAAATCTCGTTTTGTAATGCCGCTGCATCTATTATTCATTCATACTTCTCTCTTTGAGTTGAGTCAGGAGCATTGTTAGAATTACATGGTATTGCCACTAACCCTGACTTTTTTCTATAATTGCTTTCAGAACGATATTGAACATCAATTAGATACATTCAACTTTACCTCCTTTTGTGTATCCTGCTTGTTTTTCCATATTTTGAATGCTGGTTTTAGTTTCTACGTTTCTTCTATTGTTTTGTTTTATTTTTTTATTGATTATATGTGACCTGTTCGGTAATCTATAGGTCGTTCCAATTTCACGGCGTTTTTTATTTATTATTTTTATTTTTTTAGGGGTGGGGGAGGCATGTAGTTCTGAATTTTTGGGGGGGAGCTTTTCTTTGAATTTTTAGTTTTTTTTTTAGATTCTTTAACGCATTGCAAAGTTCTATCTATTTTATATCGACAAGGTATTGTTCACCCAGCAGGTATGGAACCAATTATCATTAATCAATTATATTTTTTCTCTCTCTCTCTCTCTCTCTCTCTCTCTCTCTCTCTCTCTCTCTCTCTCTCTCTCTCTCTCTCTCTCTCTCTCTCTCAAGACAAAGGATTGAGGATAGTAAGTGGAGGAAAAGATAGGCTCTAGAAGGGAGGAAAAGAAATTTGGACAGAATGAGAGAGAGACGTCTGAAAAGAAGGGTCTCGCGATCCAAGAAGTGTGAGAATGCATACAAGATAGGGAACAATGTACTGCTTATGTACAGATGTATGAACTGAGTAATGTGACATTTTTCTGAACAAAGGTTTCATCCACTGTTTAGTAATAAGAGTACGGTTGCCGTAGCTCCTGTCGCGTTGTATCTTCTTCGGACTCACCAGAAATGCTTAATGTTGAATCGTACCATAATTTTTATCAACAAGTACTGGATAATTACGTTACGGAAAAATCCTCCGTGAATGCATTTGTTGATGGCGGATAAGCTCAGAAATCATGCAAGGAATTTCTCGTGAAATTTTATTTTTATTATTTTATTTGAAAGGTTGCTTTATTACTGCTTTCTGCCGCGGAAATCTTGTAGGAAAATCTTGTAGGAGTCATCCACTATTATTGACACGTTAAAGTGTGATCTTGAAGCGCATACGCACGCACACACATACATGCATTCACACACACACACACACACACACACATATATATATATATATATATATATATATATATATATATATATATATATATATATATATATATATATATATATATATATATATATATATATATATATATATATATTATCTCTCTCTCTCTCTCTCTCTCTCTCTCTCTCTCTCTCTCTCTCTCTCTCTCTCTCTCTCTCTCTCTCTCTCTCTATCTATATATATATATATATATATATATATATATATATATATATATATGTGTGTGTGTGTGTGTGTGTGTGTGTGTGCATGTGTGTGTGTACACAGGTACGTTTCATAGATGTGTTTACGAACCTGAGCCCCCCCTTACTCACGCTATTGATAACTATAATGAAGTTTTTCCTGGCATGACGAACCCCGTATATTAAGCTAATATTGCTGTGTGTATTTGTTTGTCTGCCTCTCGAAATATTAATAATTCCTAGAGCAGTTAGTATTTTGATGTCATATGTTATATCATTTTGTAAAATATAGTTATAATAATATTGATGACGTTATGTTATATTCGAAATGATAAATAATTCATGATATTCTCTTATAGTGTATCAATCTTTAAATCATATTTATATATAATATTTTAACACAATATACAGTATATATATATATATATATATATAACGATATATATGGGCCGTTATAGGTTCTATATATAATATACTCAGGACGGGGCTGTCATGACTGTTGCAGATGTAACAAACAAAGGAGGATAAAACAACAAAAACAATAAAATATAATATATAATTTATTTTTAAAAATATTTACAATGAGACAGGTCTGGTAAAAAGTGAAACCATAAGCATAAAAAAACCATAGAGGCAGCACTAAACAAAAGCAAGTTAAACAAATAGTAGCTTTAAACAAAAGGCAAAAATAAACAACATACAGCATAAAAAAAAATAAATATATTTTGTGTTGAGGTCAAAGAAAAAGTGCCCTTTTACAAAGGGACATTATTTTGGGCAGAATTTTTGAAACAGGACTACCTTTCGCTGTCAAAAAACAGCAGCTTTTTTCTCCCAGGCTCTAAACCCGCTGACATGGCGTCTTGGTGCTCATAAAGACCAATTCAAAGAACGGGCTGGTGTACAGTGACCTCCATATAACGCGAGGTAATTTTTCCGAAAGTACTTTGATTTTCAGGAGACAAATGAGCGTATTTAGTGATTTTTTTAAAAATTAATTTTAACCTTTTATAGCGAGAATACACACACACAAACAGACACCCATATATGTATATATATATATATATATATTTATATGTATATATGTATTTATTTTCATATATTGTGGGTATGTGTATTTTCAACATTAATCTTTTCCTTGAATATGAGGTGGCTGCCGTTACTGACGCATTCATAGTTTAAGTGGTGAATTGTGGATGAGACACTCTCGTACAAGAATCTTCTACTTAATTTATCGCTTCGCACACCAATACAGAAGACTCATTACCAGCACGTCGAACCTTATGACACACCGCCATTCACCTGTCTTGTACGTAATAGTATAAGACCATTGTGTTCCAATACCTCATTCACAACATCTATCCAACTCTTTCTTGGTCTGTCTCTTCTCCTTCTTCCTAACACTTCCGTATTTACACTGTTTTCACCAGTTTATCGTGCTGTGCTTAGAATTATACACTTGACCAACTTACTGTCGTCTGGTATTTCCACATGACCAGACCATCTCAAAACTAATCCGTCATCTCGCCTTCGCATCTTCCCTTTCCATTCTTCTTACGTCACATATACTTCACAAGCAATCTTTCATCTCTACAGCTTCAACCTCCATATAAAGTGTATAAATGTGTTGTGTGTCCACATACATATACGAAAGAGAAATATTCATTATCAAGGATACAGCATTACAGTGAGCTACCAAATATAAAATACCTCAAATGTTTTCTATTCCGTGTGTAATTTGATTCTGTAGTATCTCCTATCCGTACCATTTTTGTCTTAAAATTGAAATAATATGGAAAGTTCGTCGCCATCAGTCATAATTTAAATATATGTTGAGGCAAACAAAAAGTGAATGCTTTTCTACATTATCTATCTGTTTTATCTACCTTTTCTGTCTATCTATCTTTTTATCTCCCTGTCTGACATCCAGCTGTCTATTTATCTATCTATCATTGGAAGAATATATAGGTATATGACCTATATAATATATATAATTTTATATATATATTTGATTTTATAGACAAATAGCGTATTTAGTGATCTATCTCCTATCTACTATCTATCTATCTATTTGTCTGAATAGACACCAAACAGACTATCTATCTATCTATTCTATCATATATATATATATATATATATATATATATATATATATATATATATATATATATATATATATATATGTGTATATGTATTTATTTTTATATTTTGTATATATATATTTTCAACATTAATCTTTTCTTGAATATATATGCCAAATTTTTTCCTTCTAGTTTTATGTTGTTCTTATATTTCGTCAAGAATCTTCTTAAGTTTTAGCATTTTTACACCAAAATAATTCTCATTACCATACTGTCGATAATATGACTGACGGAAAGTTCTCCTGGTCTGTATTATATTGGATTTTATCAGCAGGGGTGGTTTGTCCAACTCTTTCAGTATTTTTTGCGTTGCTTAAAGGATTGAGTAATTTTAATGGAACTATTTTTAAGGACTGGGTAATTTTAATGGAATTATTTTGGTTATGATTTTACAACAGCTTTTGAACACCTTATCACTGAGTATTTTTGAAATAAATAGGTTTAAGCAGCAAGAGATAAATTGATCTTAAAGAGGATAATTACCGTAAGGTAAATATTCGTAATGAATTGGCTGAAGCATCCCAACAAAGAAATAACTTAGAAAAATCTCTGATGCAGGAGACTCTTACGTGGTAAGGAATTCCCCAGGTTTCTTGCCTATAACCGACCAATCTTTCAAGTTCCAATAAACGTTGTGGCACGGAGCGGCACGTTTTTCCCCACGTGAACCTTTAAACATTTTTGCGAGGGATTCTGTAAACGTCCGCTGACAAAGCCAAACGTTGTGGTATCCGTCGACGAGAGAGGCTGCGAGGGTTTTTGGAATATTGGAAATGAAAGGAAAATTTTTTTATGTTTTGCTTAAATTGAGACGGAATTTGCTGCTCTGGTCAGCGTTTGATGTTGACATCAGATTTTGTCGTTAACCTACCTATCTACTATCTTTCTACTACTATATATATATAATAATAATAATATAATAATATACTGTATAATAATAATAATAATAATAATAATAATAATAATAATAATAATAATAATAATAATAATAATAATAAGGGAAAGCCAATTTGTTAAGAACTGGAAAAATGAATTTTTGGCTGTGTTAGTTTTTTTTTAATAATTTCTTGTGCGTATCATCTATTGACATCATACATTATTTGGAAGGCGATTCCATATTTTTATGTACATATGTAATGGTTATCTCTGCTGCAGTTCTATTTTAATGGAACTATTTTTTGGTGCTAAAAATAGAATTATTATGATTTTACAAATGCATCTCGACATCAAAACAAGTTTAATTCTGAAAATACAGATGTTAAAGTTATTATTTTGGCAACAGGTACAATAGAATTGTATTTCCAGTTTTGTGCATTTTCAAAGTTGCATGAAAAATCGTTATGAAATCTTACGTGTAAGGTTGGTTTCTTGCCTATATTCGACCAATCTTTGAAATGCAATAATCGTTTGTAGTGTGTATGTTGATTTTGCTCTTATATTGCATAAAGTATCGCCAAACAACTGACAAAGGGTTCTTGGGTGAAAGGAAAATTTTTTATGTTTTGATTAATAATAAAAATCAGTTAGCGTTAAATTAATAAACGGCTACTATGATAATAATTATAATGATAATAATAATTTTATAATTTAAACAGCATAAATAATAATAATTGTAATAAGGGGAAAGCCAATTTGTTAAGAACTGGAGGCTAAGCGAGTTTTTAAAACAAGACTAAATTTGATCATTCTATTTGGATGAACCATATTTTTGTGTTCATTTCTTTGGTTATCTCATTACAAGTTTTAGTGTTGATTTTGTGCTCAATATCGTCTTCCTCGGTTTAATGCATCTCGACATCAAAACAAGTTTAATTCTGAAAATACAGATGTTAAACATGTTATTATTTTGTCAGTACAAGAATTGCCCTTTGTTTTGCTGTTTTCAGTTGCAGCATCGACTGAAATCGATGGGTTGGCTCAGCATTCACATCCGTTGAAAGCTGATCATTGAAGAGTTAGAGTTGAATTTTTTCTGGTGATAGAAATTCATTTCTTGCTATAAAGTATCAACAACTACAAATCTTGGGTATTTTTCAAGTTTTGATTAATAATAAAAATGTTGGGAAATGAACGGCAATAGTAGACTTTATTCTGACATTACAAGGAGAGCTTTTAATCAGCTCAGTGGTCTTTAAAAACTAATTATACTACGACTAACTTTTTTTGTCAGTGGAGAGACTGGCGGGATAGTAGTCACCTCACTACCTATAGCAATCCCACACCCAAAGAAAAGGCGAAAACATGGCAAAGTGAAAAGAAAAAGAAAAGAGTTGGCGTAACCTTGCAGGAAACAATATAATTATACTAATATGTATGTCTACACATGCGCCTAGGCGCATATTGTGTATGATTATAAACATACCGTATGTGTATATATATATATATATATATATATATATATATATATATATGTATATGTATATATATATGTTA
Organism: Macrobrachium rosenbergii; assembly: GCF_040412425.1. NCBI lineage: Eukaryota > Metazoa > Arthropoda > Malacostraca > Decapoda > Palaemonidae > Macrobrachium > Macrobrachium rosenbergii. The sequence goes on along the minus strand of NC_089787.1, from coordinate 33,131,927 downwards.
TAATTATTCTATAAGTGATATAAAATGTGCGCGCAGGTGCATATGTATAACATGTATTCGTATATTTATATTGCTTCCTTCAGTGTTACGCCAACTCCTTTCCTTTCGCCTTATATACATACATACATACACACACACACATATATATATGTTTATATAAATATATTTTATATATATATGTTTATATAAATATATTTATATATATATATATATATATATATAGATATATATATATAGAGAGAGAGAGAGAGAGAGAGAGAGAGAGAGAGAGAGAGAGAGCGCTAGTATTACGGCCTTGAGGAAAAAAGATTGATCAAGGGAATTGGTGAGATCTGGAGGGGAGAACGGAATGGCTCATGGCATAACATACAAAGAATGAGATTGATCCGATCTGAGACGTACAGTGCGAACACAAAGACATCTTACCAAAATGTAAATGAAACTTAACCATACGAACACGAACTGGCGTGAATCGACTCAAAAACATTCACGATGTCTTTTTCTATATATGTGTGCCTTCTTTTCCAGTACAATAATTGGCTAATGGACCGGAAAGATACCAATGGCCCGTACAGAGCGCCGTCTTTCTTTGTCTGTTTTGACAATCTTTGTAATTCCAGTAATGGGGATGTCCGCAGCTTACCAGCCACTCTAATTACAGAAGGCAATTCTGACATATATATATATATACATACATATATATATATATATATATATATATATATATATATATATATATATATATATATATATATATATATATATATATATATATATATATATATATATATATGTGTGTGTGTGTGTGTGTGTATAAATATTATAATATGTATGTCTGTATAAATATATGTATATATAATATATTTATGTATATATATTACACATTATGTATATACCTCAAAATCCGTAAAAAATACCTGTTCTTATAAATTATCTAATGAAAGCAAATGAATTTCTTATACATTATGCAGTGACAAAAAATTATCGCAGAAAATATTCCAAGGGCTGATATGTCTAAAGTGTTACTGGCATCTTTTGTTTAGGTAACTTATATCTCGGACTGTTTTAACCCGTGGTGCTTGTACCTGTGGAATCTCTCCTCTTTGATTTGAACAAAATCAGTCAAAGCATTACAGAAATGCTATACTTTTATGATGAAGGGGCTAAACGTCTTTACAAGCCGCCTAGCTTTTCAATGTTACGTCATTGAATTAATAAGGAAAGCTGGTCGTTTAGATTACTAAGACGTCAAAAAAATAATGTTGGAATATATTTGAACAGCCTTGTAGGTCGATGGCCACCAAACGAAAGTGTTGGGAATTGGAGTCATAAGTGAAGGAGGGAGAGGTTTATTGCCGAGATTTTGGCAATGATCTATGGCTCAAAAAGTTTTAGTTGTAAGAGAGGCTTCACCTTTACTGTTATTGGCATAGCTGAATGATAATACCACCATCTCGGCAATAAACCTTTCCCTCCAGTTATGACTCAACTTTCCAACGCTTTCGTTTGGTGGCCATCGACTTACAAGGCTGTTTAAATATATTCCAGCATTATGTTTTTGACGTCTTAGTAATCTAAACGACCAGTTTTCCTTATTAATTCAATGAGATGACGAAGATTTGCGCAGTAAAATCAGTATGACAGCTTCATGACAATCAGTTTTTTATATACAACATATTGCCACTTATATGACGAAGATTTGCGCAGTAAAATCAGTATGACAGCTTCATGACAATCAGTTTTTTATATGCATTATTGCCACTTATATGACGTAGATTTGCTCAGTAAAATCAGTATGATAGCTTCATGACAATCAGTTTCTTTTATATACATTGTTGCTATTTATATGACGAAAATTTGCTCAGTAAAATCAGTATGACAGCTTCATGAGAATCAGTTTTCTATACACACTGTTGCCACTTATATGACGAAGATGTGCGCAGTAAAATCAGTATGACAGCTTCATGACAATCAGTCTTTTATATACCGGTTCAGTTACTTCGTTTTGGAATAATTAGAGAACCATAAACAAATGTATACATCAAAAATTTGTATTGCTTTGCCTCAGTGTAAACTTTCAAATAGCTTTCCATCCAATTAGAAAGAGGGTATTTGACTCGATCACGCGTCACAGCAGCGGTGTTAAAAAGCTCTTCATGAACTGGACAGTTTTTAGCACAGGTGTGCAACTCTGACGGGTATCATCTGTCACACGGTATAAACTATCAGACTTAAAAAAAAATGATTGGACTTTGCTGTCTTTTAGGAATATTTTTACGGCCCTTTCATTCAGATATTTCCAATCAAAACATTTTGTTCGCATTTTCGTCTTTTGCTTTTGTTGAGGCGTTGTTGATTCGCGAAATATTTATGTAAACTTATTTTTTATATATACACAAATTGATTGTTGTAGGTACATTTCTGTCTTGCCGATCTTTCTTTTAAAGTGAATCTAAAATAAGCAACACTAGGTGTTACACCAAAGTCCCTTCAGTCTTTTTAAAAAAAGCATTTTTGGAGGTGAGATAATCATCCGCACCTAGAAAATAAACATGTCTAGCTCCGTAATTACGTGGGTTGCAAAGATGAATGCCCGTTGTAAGCGGCGGGGAATTACCGTAAATAATTCATAGCTACTTGAAGAACTTTATAATTAAGGGCATCGGTACCTTTAATTATAAAGTTGCTTCAGGTAGCTATGAATTATCCACGGTAATTACACATTCCATTTAAAAGCACATTGATTATAAATACTGTATATATATACATATATATATAATATATATACATATATATTTATATATATTATATACATATATATATATATATATATATATATATATATATATATGTATGTATGTATGTATGTATGTATGTATGTATGTATGTATGTATGTATGTACGTATGTATATATATATCTGTAACCGAACGTAAGTTTCATCCCCAAAAAATCAAGAACAGATAAAGCAAATCTTTGACTTTTATGAGTAGTAAAATATGTGCATGCGAAATCCTTCACTTAAATTAGAAACTATTTATTCGTATGAACTGCCTTAAGTAATGAAAATCAAGTTTCTCTCTCTCTCTCTCTCTCTCTCTCTCTCTCTCTCTCTCTCTCTCTCTCTCTCTCTCTCTCTCTTTATTCGTATGAACTGCCTTAAGTAATGAAAATCAAGTTTCTCTCTCTCTCTCTCTCTCTCTCTCTCTCTCTCTCTTTATTCGTATGAACTGCCTTAAGTAATGAAAATCAAGTTTCTCTCTCTCTCTTTCTATTTATTCGTATGAACTGCCTTAAGTAATGAAAATCAAGTTTCTCTCTCTCTCTCTCTCTCTCTCTCTCTCTCTCTCTCTCTCTCTCTCTCTCTCTCTCTCTTTATTCGTATGAACTGCCTTAAGTAATGAAAATCAAGTCTCTCTCTCTCTCTCTCTCTCTCTCTCTCTCTCTCTCTCTCTCTCTCTCTCTTTATTCGTATGAACTGCCTTAAGTAATGAAAATCAAGTTTTCTCTCTCTCTCTCTATTTATTCGTATGAACTGCCTTAAGTAATGAAAATCAAGTCTCTCTCTCTCTCTCTCTCTCTCTCTCTCTCTCTCTCTCTCTCTCTCTCTCTCTCTCTCTCTCTCTCTGCCTTGTAAATTATATAAAATATTTGAACTACCTGTATTTTCACGCGGTACCTTGAGGTGATTAAGAAGTAATCCTCTTTGCAGCTTCAGGAAGTGAGCTGCTGAACATAATTTACTCGCTGCCTCTTTTTACGCCTAGGTTATGGGAACTGGGATGGTAGTTCGTTATGTTTTCAAACTCTTCGTTTAAATAGTTGGTAATTTTTTTTAAATGTAATTATCAAAATTGTTATAACCATAACTTCTACAGATTCCTTAAAGGCTGAAATGCAGAGATGAACTGAAGCTGAATGTCAATGTATGAAATTGGTTTTCAAACTAACGAGCATCTCTCAGCTACGCTACCAAAGGACGTCAAACTGACCTATTAATCCTAATTAGCTAGCTCAAGTTTCGCCGTACAGACCTCATGCATGATAACCTTATACATATATCAAGAAAATTTGAACTTATGAAATTTAACATGTTCCTAAAACATCCTGGAAATTATAAAGAAAAATCTGTTTGAATTTCCGAGTTGGGAATCGAAAATAGCCGTTGACTGGTCAGATTGAGATGCAGGCTTACGCCCCAACAAATCACAGACATCCACGATATTGATGGCGGGGTGTTCTCAGCAAAACGTGGCAACTATGTCGACACGAGGTGAGGAGAAGGTTCTCCTCCGCCTCGGCAATTTCATCTATTTAGGGAGAGAAAGAGCAAGAGGACGGCAGGTGAATGGGAGTATTATGGGACCCGTCACATGGGTGAGACATATTTGCTTTCAAGGTTGAAAGTGACCGTCAAAGCAAATGTTGCTTCTGAACACTGAAGAGTATGACCCAGATTTAAAGCCTAGGTATAGATGGCATCCACTCGCAAGACAAGTTACTGAAGTTAGTTATGGCTCAGAATCCCCATCGCCTCGTTCGAAAGTTATTTATACCGCATGTTCGGGAGTGAAAGTTTTAACTGCCGAGGCCCACGAGGCTGGGGACAAAGAGATTGGAAGGAAGTATAGAATAATTAGAGTACAAAATAATGGAGTGGCTTTTCTTATATTCAGTAGAGTATTGTTATTTTCTAGCCATCTTGTATTGCATTTTCACAAAGACGCCGAATGAGAATGTAAACCACTTGAAAGTGTTTATGTTTTCGACAGTATATTGGCCAGTGAAATCAAAATTAACTAGATTTAACTTTTTACATCCATTCCAGATATAGATGCTACTATTTTACGCCAATATATTCCATAGCGCAGTTGCGCTGAAGAGTAATTGTTGCAGAGCGACGTTTATAATCTTTTATCAAGAAAAAAAATTTGTTTTTGGACCTGATATTCTTCTGTGACCATTGGAAAAAAGTCAGAATTATTAAGGGAAATAATTGCCACACTCTGGTAGACTTTTAATGAAATTCATCAGATTCTGAGAAAAATTAAATATTGAACTTTAAGTGGACTTGTGACCTAGAAAAAAGATTAATTTAATACTATTCGCTGAAGTAGCAACCCACATCCTAGGTACTTAACAGGTTTCACCAAAATCAATGAGAGGTGAAATGTTGAATCTTTAAGTTTAACCTTTGAATTCACGTGTGACATTCAAAGTAAAGGTGAAGGTAAGAATAATTTTTGAAAAATAGCTAGTAATCACTAAGGTATCTGCCTGCCAATTTCCATGTAAAAGAAAGAGAAATGCACTGTTGGTCTTTAACTTGACCAGTGGCCTTAAAATTATAGGTCAAGATAAAAAAATATTGTGGAAATATATTATCAACGCTTCAAGTCCATAACTATAAAGGTTCGCTTAAAACTGTAAAAAAAAATCAAATAATGGCCCAAGACATTCAAAGACAATGCATAGTCAGAATAGCCTGAGCAATGCCTTTGAAGCAAATCCTCTTAATTATCATAATTTCTGTTATATAAGACATTTGTGCATTTTGATAATTAAATTAACTTTTGACACTGCAAAATAGGCTAAGGTAAAAATATTGGGAATAATAATCACAAACCCTTAAGGTATATACTACCACGTTTCCATGGAATTATGGAATAGAAGGAAGAGGGAAACTAAGAATAATAATGAAAACACTGAAAAACCAGTTAAATAGCAAAGAGCTTATTTTTCGAGGATAGTAAATAAAAACTTCGTAGCCTTTAAAAACTTCGTAGCCTTTTATAGGTCACTGCATTCAAAATATTCTCATTATTCATGAAGGCTTCGAGGGCGTTTTTATATCGTACTTTGCAGCGAAAAAAAAAATAGTGAACGCAGTTTTCCTTTTATGAGACCTCAGTAAAGGTGAAGTGGCTTATTCTTCAACGCGTCCGTGCTTCAGATAATGAATATTTTGAAAAACATGTCGAAAAATACCGTAGTAAAAGTGTAAAGAATTATGTACATCAACGTTAGTTTCTAATGGGAAGGCATTTTTAGTGAGTTATTGTTCTTAAGGTAGTTAATATTTTGTGTAAAACTGTTCTGTTACAGTATATCTCACTTCGTCGTGTGGGTAAATTGCAAAATGTCCAATATACTTATTCTCAATAGGGAGTAGAATGAGAATAAGGAAAAGTTGATGCATGAACAGAGGCTTCGAAAAATTCAGTTACACAAATCAGATATTTGGGTGGAAACATTTTGTGCTGTAGTGTAAAGAATATAAATATCCCTTGCTGATAGCTAATGTG
>NC_089787.1:33110623-33120623 GCF_040412425.1 Macrobrachium rosenbergii | reverse complement strand
GTTGAACCACCTCTACTTTATGGAAGTAATTGGCATTATTAAGTGAAGAGGAAAGAAGGTTGAAGCTGCTTAAATAGAAATTATGCAATCAACTTTCTGTCATCTAATTGATGTATTAATCATGTAAAAAATTGAGATTAATTGATTCTCGTGATTGGAACACCATTTTCTAGACTTTACAGAGCACATTTTAACTAATTCGAAAGAGGATGTAAACTGCTGTTACGGCTTTAGAAAAGTACTAGTTCACGTTACTTGAAAGCACCGAGAAGAAATTGTTTTACACTATTATTTTGATATAGTTCATTTGATATTCTCTAAAACCAACTATTATCAATTTTTTTCTGTGAAAATATACTTTCTAAAATCAAAATAATATTTGAGGTTTAGGATTTGAGCATCATAAAATTAATCATGATTCGCATTCAGTTTTTTGAACGCAAGTTTCTGTAGTTCCTCGACAATGGTGTTCTTTTTATTTTCCATTAATATTTAATATCGGGTAGAAAGGAATTTTTTTAAAACTTCTGAACACTTTGAACCATATTCAACTTAAACTTTAAGGTTTGGAAAGCTGGCAGCTATTGCATAATTACAAATAAACACAGTGCCTATTTTTTATCTGTTTTTTTCCTTAATACATTAGTAATAATGATACTGAAGACTTAGCGGTCCCGTACCCTTCCAAATAAATTGCTTTTGTCCTCATATTACAAAGGTTTTTATTTTTAGCCTCATAGACTGGCAGCTGACGGATTGCGGAGGGGTTCAAGGATTAATGGGTTCCATAATGAATGGTGTATTTGTTATTCTTATGTCGTCTTTCAATAATAAGTTTTTGTGAATCCAAATAATTACGTGAGGTTCAGAATAATTATGGAAGATGAAGCATTGCACGTCGTTTATAGCTCCCCAGGTGTAAAAAAACTCAAATAAGGCAAGTGAAGAGTTGGTCAGTTAATAGAGGGGTATATAAAGGAAATCCATGAAACAGAAATAAGGTGTGGTAGAAAAGCTGTTAACTCAGGCAAAGCAAATACTTTAAGAGAAAGTAGTAATATTGAAAAGGGAGAAAAGAGAATAAGGAACAAATATGTAAAAAAATTTCAATAAAGAAGCTTTACATTTGCCGGACGAAGTTTAGCCCTTTTTTTCCCTGTGAAATATTTCAAATTCTAACGATTCTTACTTTTTTCCCATCAAAGCAAAATATCAATTCATATCCGGAAAAGTTTCTGCCTCTAATTTGGAATCTCGATGATTAAAGTTACGTCCCCAAAATTTTATGTTTGGAATTTTAGATAGAAAGCGAGGGAGAGGAGGGAACAAGTGATGCATAGATTTATTAATACGGCTCTCAGGTTTTATGGCCTAGTTTTAGATAGAAATTATGATAGCGCTGACACATTTGAATTTGTGTTGGCACATCCGGCAAAAAATACACATATGTCGTTAATATTTTATTAGTCTGACTACCTCGCAGAAGTAGCAATATGTTTTTTGCAAATAGAAACCAAGTGGAAAGTAAAATTATTGCTAGCATATAACGCTGATGAATTCATGTGTTAAATCTTCAGATGAATTCTTGTGTTAAATGTTCAGAAACTAACAATAATGCATTAGGGACGCGTAAAATATGCACCCAAAGATGTTTCATGGGTAAAATATGAAGGAAATGTGCGTCAGCGTATATCATTAAGGTAAATTAAGGTAATAAATCAATTCACACTGACTTTCCAACAAAGGATGCTGAGCAGAAAAGCGCGTGAAATTTCAGTAACTTTATTTAGTATTTTATTGATGACAATAATCATAGTGCTTCAGGTGTTGCTCTCACTTTCGGCAGTTTTATGGTCAGATTTTCAGGTAAATGGAAAAAATAAAGTATTAATATTGGAACATAATATTTCGCAAAATTTCTATGCCAGATATTGTGAAAAAGAATACCAACGAAATCCTGCATCCGAAAAATGTACTTTCCTCGTTTGTGGCGTTTTAGCATTTATTGAAAGGAATTGTATTGCTCCTTTGGTTAGCATTCATTCTTGGCTATTTTTGTCATAACACATAATATTTAAACTCTTTTAAGTAACAATTCGTGATATACCAGAAAACATTTTTACGCTTTATTACACAGCCAGACAACATTATAGGGAACCAGTTGAACCAAATGAATTAGACTTGCCTTATTTGTTGTTCATCTCTTGCTTAGATTACAAATGATATATTTAGCGATACCTTTGGCTACAACAGTAAATAGTTAGGTAGCTTCAAGTTTGTGCACCAGGCTGTCCAAGAGTTAAAGGAGAATGCATAGGATAACATCTTGCATTCCTGGAGATAGCTGGAGGGGAACGCAGGTGCCTGAGAGCTTGAAATTGATTATAACTGCGGGCCTGAGCTTGAGCGTCCCTCTTGTTTTTATTGTTACTCTCATAATTATAAATTATTTATCGGGTTCCCAAAACACACCATCATACGTTGCACTATGCATATTTGTCATAAATACTGCATCACTCTTCGTTTGTTTGGATAAAGCCTTAGCAACTGCAATACTGATAGCAGCTGAGCAGTGAAACATTTCCTCAGAACGTTGCGTATAAACCCTTTTTCGCATCCTCTTCTGAGCTGAGTAATCAAACAGGAGATAAGAGATTGCTAACATTTCCCCCACTCCTACAGAAGAAATGGTGTCTGTCTAAATACGATAGGGTTTAATCATTTGCCATTCACTTGACACAAAAGCGGAGTTGAAAAGAGGAATCAGAAGTGTTCCTGCATAAAACGAAGAATATCAAAGCATTCCAGGTGACTGTTCTCATTTATTTTCAGGTAGACGTTGAGCGTGTTTGTATGTAGTGTCTATTGAAAGTAAGGCTTCTAGTATATATATTTTTATGATATATAAATGTTTACTTATACTAATGCATACATACATACATATAAGGTAAAAATGATGAGTTTCTGACAACAGTTTCGTGATAGGATGTGTAGATGGAAGAGTGACTATGTTTATTGTGTCTGCATGGTTGTTCTGCATTTTTTTTTTTTTTTTTTTTGGTGTGAAGTTAGAAAAATACAAGTAGATGTGGGTGGAAGGATTTTTTTTGTAGGGGTGAAGTTAAAAAAATAAAAGTAGATGTGGGTGGAAGAATTTTTTTTTTTTTGTGGGGTGAAGTTATAAAAATAAAAGTAGAGTGGGTGGAAGGATTTTTAAGTGTCCTTTCCTATAGGGAAATGAAGTACGAGTATGTATGTTGACTGGGACCTCAAGAATATTATTGGTGTTTTGCTCTTGAAGGGCCATACAGGAAGCTTGGTACAAGAAACTCAATTTTATTTGCAAATGATTGCTCAAGTACATTACATCACGATAGAATAAGTTTGTAAAAACACAATAAGCTTAGACTATGCAACTGAAACTTTGTTAACAATTTTGGCGGGCATCACACTGTCAGTCTTCCCAGCTTCCTTGTAAGCGATTTGATTGCTTGTTTTTATACAACTGTCATTTTCGTGTATGTGTGTGTGTGCGCGTGTGTATGCGTGAAGAGGGAAAATTAAATGGAAATGATTAATACCTCGCAGAGAAAAAGTTTTCTCTTTCAAGAATTGAATGTAACATTATACAGGCCTGGAGTACCTCACAGAATTAAATACCAGAAACATAATAATAAAATGAAGTAAATCCATTCTCTATTCTTGATTAGCGACTGATAAGAAAAAAAAAGCACAGATTCTACATGATAAAATTTACATTTTCTTACGTCGGCTACAAAACTTAAAAGGGACTCATCCCGGTTCAGAAATGCAGAACAAAAATCTTCAGTATAATGAAGGGGGCACAGAGAAAAGAAACAGTAAACAGAAAAACACACACACTCATAAAAAATGAATCACGCTAGGCGTGAGCCACTTCTCGGGGTAGATTACCCGAGGGATTCTAAATGAGAGAGTGTGTTCTTTTTAAGAGCACTTTGCTGGTAGTAATTTTGGCAGACGAGCACTCGGGATTAAATTCGTCCTTATGTTCACGGTTTCCGTGTACGCTGCTGGTCGCCCCAGCATGACGTCACGGAACACGGTCGTGGAAATCCTTGTCGCTCCGACGCCGCCGGCAGAATTACTCAAAAGTGGCTTGAACAACATTCATTTATTCATACTTGCACACCAACTTCTGTAGTTAATATGAACGAGTGAACATAGGTTTCCTAGTAAATTTTGGAAATGTCTTGCTTGTGGAGGGTCAAAATTAAGGTCACCCGAGCTTAATACCCAATATTCATGCGGGCACGTGGTAGATAAGAATAAATGTCTGAGTGGGTGTACGTGTGTAGATGGGTTTCACATGCTGTTGAGGAGTCTTCTGTTCAAGTTTATTAAGCGACTAATAATGTTTTCGAAGTTTTCTGCACCATGGGTTCATTCATTATTCAGGAGCTGAAGGTAGAATGTAGCAGTGAACGTTTCGTTATTGTTTGTGTTTAACCTTCCTCTGTCAGGGGAAATAGCTTTATGTAAGCAAATATAGCAAATATATATATATATATATATATATATATATATATATATATATATATATATATATATATATATATATATATATGCATATACATATACATATATATGTGTGTGTGTTTGTGTGTGAATATATATTAGGAAACTGTAGTAACTTTAGAGACAACCCAAGTTAATATACCAGAGAACTCGCATGAAAAGATTTTGGTTAGGCATGTAAAACAAATAACTGAAGAATTGAAATATAGGAACAATGCTGGTTCATACAGGGAAGAGGTTATACGGTTCAGGTGTTTCTCGTGAAACCGTCATGTGAGAAGTTAGAATGTGAAGTGGAGAAGATTTGCATGGAGTTGGCGGAACTAGAGAAAGCTTGTGGTAGTATCGGCTGAGAGTTATTAAAAGTTTTACTGCTAAAGTGAGGCACATGTTCGAATTATGTATACATTTTATCTATTTATCTATTTATTAATCCATTTTTGTCTTTTTTAATAAGTGGTTCTTTCTGTATTTCCCTTTGCTTCCTCTTACTTCTTCTTAATGAACGCCATATTCTTTGGAAGCTTGAATTTCGAGTCATTGGCCCCGTGGGCTTGTTCCATATGAACAGGTTTCATCTTCTTAATAATAATAATAATAATAATAATAATAATAATAATAATAATAATAATAATAATACAGGAATATGCTCGCTTGTTGCAAAAAATGGACTTTAGAAAATTGTGATTAATGCGAGAAGCCAGAGAAAAGACAGTGGATACTGGCTCAAAGCATTAGGATATGGAAATATAAGTCATGAATAAAATGTGGAGTTATTGATGTTTGTAGACGATACAGTACTGATTGGGGTTATGGAACTGAAACAGACATAATGAGTGAAAGAGTCTGCAAGTGTATGCTGAAGGAGAAAGTTGAAAGTAACAGAAGGGTTGCGAGGGTGAATTCCAGCCAGAAAGATGGCGTGTTGAATGGATGACTAGAATCAGTTAATTTAACTCCGAATAAATATGACGAATGATGGGAAAATAAGACGAGAGTGAGCCATGGTAGGCAGAAGGATACACACAGAAGACGAAGAAAGTCTATGGAAAACCACAGTGGGACTGTATGAATTAATTATCGAACCACTTCTGTTTTACGGAAATTAAGGGCAAATGTTGGATGCAAATGAAAGAAGAAAGGTTTCACCTGCAGAAATGAACTTTGTACACTTGCACAAAAAAAGAGGGTGTAATGTGGAGATACGTAAAATAAATGGTTCAAAGGTTAAAGTACGCGAGGGAGCATTAGACCTTTTTGACGTGGTTTGTTGTCGTGGGATGAATGGTGAATAAAGGACCGTTCAAAGAATGCTTATTTTCGATGTTTTCGGAGTGATAGCCGATGAAAGCCTTCTAAGGGCTGAATAAGTGTCATTAAAGAGGTGTTGAAAAGAAAGGGCTTTAATATCCTGGAAGTATGGCGGTGCACGAAGGATAGTGGTGTATGGCACATTGTGTCTGTAAGGAGATTTGATGCTCTGGTAATGAGCCCTCCTGCTTGGTGCATGAATAGGCCATTGCTTTGAATGCCTTCTCCGTAGGGGCTTAGAAACGATTTAGTAGTTCAGTGAGTCAGTGACCTTCCTGCTGCCAGGCCGTGTTAGTGAAAATGGCTTAATGTTGAAAAATATACGTATATAGTTTAATCCTAAGTGAAAATGAGTCTCGAGTAATGGAAGAATACTGCAAGTACTATAATAACTTTTCTGCGATATATGAGTCACATTCTGGCTTTAGTTAATTGGGCAATCATTCAATATTCTTTATTTCACGTAATTGCTTCAGAGCCGTGTAGGGTGACACAGAAACGATACTGACGGCAATTACTGGAACGTTCTTCTCTCTCTCTCTCTCTCTCTCTCTCTTATATATATATATATATATATATATATATATATATATATATATATATATATATATATATATATATATATATATATATATATACACATGTATATGTGTATTGTATATATATATATATATATATATATATATATATATATATATATATATATATATATATATATATATATATATATATATAGAGAGAGAGAGAGAGAGAGAGAGAGAGAGAGAGAGAGAGAGAGAGACCTGTGTCGTACATATTCTGAAAGATTATTAAGTTTTCAGTTTGTTGTTGCTTATGACAATCAAAACAAACCAGATTCAAGACGGGAAGAGAAGCAGAGACTGCAGTGTCCCTAGGGCTGGCTAATTTGGTTCATTTGGCATTCCAGTCAGTGCGAAAGCCTGCACACCCCCTTCTTATACAATCCACGCAACAGGAATAGACAAGCAAGCAAACAAAGCAAGAATTCAAGGACATAAACTTTTACTCTGCGCATTTGGCACGGTTTCCAAGAAACAAGAGCGACTTAGTTGTCTTCTCCTCTCAGAATGGGGAGCTTTATTACCTCTAACTTTCTTTACAAGTAGTGCTTACTTGGGATATATAACTGTAGCGGGTCAGGAGTGAACAAACTTTTTTGTAATTCAGTTGAGTTGTGATATGCTAAGGATTATATTCCTTGCAAAAACACACAATGACTCATTATCAGAACTCTTAAGACAGACTCTTTTATTGCTACGGTTACTTCATTCTTCATCTTGCTTCTCTGTTACCATTCTTTAACATTCTTTAGAATTCATTACTCTATTTGCATTACTCTATATTCTATTCTGTAATTATTTCCCCTAACGGAGGTTGACTTTGTAGAAAATACAAGACAGTTGTCACTGCTACATTTATACTTTACAAGCTGAACTATGGATGAACCCCTGTGCAGAATAGTTCCGTTTCCAGAGCTTTACGTACTTCATAATCACAACAGTATGCTCTTCGGCGGTGCCTCAGATCCCACCCTACTGTTCACATTTATATTTTATGTCGTGGAAGTCTTCCGTACCTTGCACCACTTTTGTTCGTTTTTTTTCTATTGCAATTAAGTGAAATATTTCCTTGGAGGAAGGTTGCGTCAACTCATATGGCAATATTTCATAGAATTACCTCGGATCAAAATTGAATTGTACATTCATTACGAAAACGACTGACTATTCAAAATAATTTCCGGTTCTTCCTGAATGCCATTGTTGCTGCGTAGTATTAATATTTTAATGACATACACTTTAGCGTTCTGCTTGCCACGTCCCTCTATTACTGAAACCTTGATAGTTTCATGTACTTCAGTAATATAATGAGTTTTCCTTAAAAGAACTTGGCAGCGACCTTTGTAAATAGTTTGGATTTAGCACAGGTTGAAAAATCATATGAGGCGATTCAAGACCAATGGGTTATTTGAAGCATCTTTGCAAAATGGTAGCGCCTTCCTTGTTTCACCATGAAAAGCATTCAGTACGGTTTAAATTTCTGTTGGATTCATTCATCAATAAGAATATTTTAATCCTTCATTCGAATGAAGAAGAGTTTCAGTGAGCTCAAAGATTTTTAACGCCCTTTGCCAACATGCAATCATTTCATTTTGAAGAGAGATATTTTAAATAAAAAAAATTGCAACAGATTAATTTTCTGGGAGAATATAGGAACTGAAGACACATACACACACATATATATATACATGTGTGTGTGTGTGCGCGCGCGCGTGTTTGTGTACGTACTTATAAACTAGTGTTCTACCATATTTTAACAAAAATATCATAAAGTCGTTTTTTCCTCTTTGACCTATTTATTTTCTGATAGACACGGAACTGAATTCATTTGAAACGTCCAGTTAACGTCTGATATTTTAATTGTTGTATTGTAAAATACAGTGATGTTTGAATGCGGCGTTGTTACCATGTTCTTCATATAATTTACACTGGCAAGGATTCATGGTTGATGTCTTGCTAGTTGTCTCACTCCACGGTGCTGTGAAGTAGTGATGCATTATCCCAGATTTTAGTAGTTTTATGAAATATATTGGATGTCCCAAGGTAGGACATCCAATATACAGAACTGATTAAAGAGTTTTGGGATTTGCAGTCTGAGAACTAGATGTGGTATCAGTTTACCACACATGCTCTAATGCACCTCCAGATTATCAAGAGAATATGCTCCCCAAGTGGTAGAATTATATATATATATATATATATATATATATATATATATATATATATATACATATATAATATATATATATATATATATATATATATATATATATATATATATATATATATATATATATATATATATATATATATGTGTGTGTGTGTGTATGCATCTGTGTATGTATATATAATTAACTGTTGAATCTTTCATAAAACCCTTGGCAGAAAACTTCCACAACATTAGCTGAGGGCTGATCAGTATTCTGAAGCTCCTGACCACATATCTCTGCATCATAAACTCTCTCCACTAACTGTTCATCCCCATTCTTTCCACATGACAAAACTTTCTGTCTTCCTAGTTTCAATATGCCTTCATAGACTTACTCCTGCTCACATTTCCTCTCAACTTTCTTCACTTGCATATTCTTTAAAGCTCTTTTACTAGTTTCTTTCTCATATCCCTACTCAGTGCTGTGTCTTTGTAAACATTAACCATCTTATACTCCATTCATGACAGATTTTCATATTCTACAGCTTTGCATTTACCTCTGATTTCGTTTCCTTGGTCTCTTGCATCACTCAAAGATGTTACAGATACCCAAAAAGATATGAATGGGAACAACACACGCCTGTGTAAGATCGTTTTTTTTTTTTTTATTAAACAAGACACTTTCTTGTCTGCATAATTATTCCAAACACTTCGTTTCCATCATGAGATCCTTTTACTTTCAGTCCTGCAACATGCAGCCTTTTCTCTCTACTTTCAAACTTATTATGTTGTTGTTTCTTAACAAAATCACCTCACAATCACCTATATCACTTGTGGCTTTATAAATTAAGTAATTTTCTTTTTCCTAACCCCTTCCTTACACCTTTCCTAATCTAGATATACCTTCTAAACCTTGGTTAGCTGTTCAGCCACGCACTCACTACTGTACCACAGCGTCCTGCTTGTGATCGTGTCAGCTGGTATCTTTCAAATCTCCAACCTCTTAATTACTCTCTGTACACTCTCAAAACAAACTCCTACGACAATGTTGAGCTTCATCGAACTGTTTCCACTCTAGGTGTAAATGGGATTCAAGATTCCATAATACCAACTGACTTCATTAAAAGAAGGATATAAATTATTTCAGTACCCTTTTGTCGACACGTGGAATTGTTTTATTTCATGGAGGGATTTTGGAGGTTTATTGAGAATAATAATAACGAATGACTGCTTGATTTATTGAAGGGGTTTAATAATGACAAGATGACTGCTTAATTTATTGAAGGGGTTTAAAACGTCATATTGTTCGTGAAGATATACTCGAAACAAATTAAACTTCATGAAATATTCCAGGGTGAGACAAGGGAACCTGGCTTATTATTACAGTGGAAATTATTATAATTAA
>NC_089787.1:33103123-33105623 GCF_040412425.1 Macrobrachium rosenbergii | reverse complement strand
CCATCTTTGTTCCTGCGTTTGCATGAATAAAACATGAATTATTTTTCTTCATATGTAGAATCTCGTAGGGAAATTCGCAGACCTCGTGTATACGTAAAATGAAACTGATTCTTAACTTAATGAAGTGGATATCAGTACTGAATGTGTTACAAAGAACTATTCCATCATTAGCTGCAGCAGCAATACAGTAAATAGGACTAGCTTTTCTATAAATGTTTTCTTTTATATTAGGTTGTAGTTGTTCATCAAAAAAGGCCTGGCGTGCAAAGGTGCTCATGCTCCAGAAATATATGCATTTTATACGTTCATGTGGAGTTCATTCTTGGTCATTTATTGCTATTTTGAATATTTTTACTTTGTTCTTTTCCTAACAGGCATTTATATTATATTATGTAGATGTGTGTGTGTATGTATGTATGTATGTATGTATGTATGTATGTATGTATGTATGTATATATATATATATATATATATATATATATATATATATATATATATATAATCATACTTTATGTATGTATATAAAGTACTTTAATGTTTTGTAGTGGAATGGTTAGAAAGAGTTAACAGGTACAGGAAAATTTGTTTTGTTGTCCATTTTAAGGAAAATAGACCTGATTATGAATTAAACAAAAAAATATTGGTTTACTTAAGGTAGTAACTGGTAAAGAGTGATATCTGTTTATTGAATTAGGAAAAAACATGATTTTATCTTGAAATATTGCTAGCTAAAGAGCATAAAATGTGAGGCTTTGTTGTGCGGACGTAGAAGTTTTTACTCATTAAACATCGTCGAAGACTTGTAAAATATGTCTTCTTTCATAGTTTATTTTATCGTTTTGTGATAATTAGAACGCAGCATATAGTAAGGCGCAAAAACTTCTGCTTGTACTATTAAGTTGATAGGCTTATGGCGTCAAGGAAGATATAAAACTTCATTAAGGAAAGAAATAACTTAAAGATCCAACTCGGTGGAATAAATTTCGAAATTACTTCTACACAAAATTAACCGTTTCGAACAAGCGTTAATAATACTTCTTTGAAAGAACGTTTTTGAAAGCTCAAGCTTTTCGAATGATTTCTTATTCCATTTGACGTAAACATGCAGTATTTTCCCAGACTTTAATTATCTTCTTTTGTAGTAAGCTTACGTAACCCAAGGCATACTTATGACACTCAGTTTCTTAAGATATACCAAGGGCTAGGAACGAAATAGATAGTTAGTAATAAGCCTTCTTACAAGGATTAAATTCATTACTTACTAACGTCGTAATATTTATGTAATTTCAATATAGGAATGGAAGCAAATGAAGTTTCCTTCACGTAATTATGTCTTTCCAGGCTTATAAAATATCTGGCGAATCCCATTTGATTTAATTAATGGCATTTGACGTTTTCATGTTGGGGTTTTATATATTTTTTCTCCACCTCTTGCATAACATATGAATAGTCTTTATTGGAGCATATATTTTTAACTTAACATGCCCCAGTATAATTTACATAATTTAATCCGTGATCTGATCAGTTATTTCATTTTTCGTAATTACTGCAGATACTTCATTATGGTTTATATTTATGTCTTAATTACTTATCATTATGTCCTATTTGCAGTGGTTTTCAGAAAGTATTTTTGTCATAGATTTTGGATTTTGAATGGCTTTGCTTGAAATATTATGGAGTCTTTAATTAAGAGAGCATTTTAATATAGTATTACGCAGCGGTTGACATTAAATGGCGATTTCAAGTAATTGTGCTTTTTCATTTTAATGTTTGCTGACGAAGTTTTAATTTCATTTCCGTTCCCCTGCGGTTGCCCCTCATCTTAACTCGTTTTAGAAGGGATATAGAGAGAGAGAGAGAGAGAGAGAGAGAGAGAGAGAGAGAGAGAGAGAGAGAGAGAGAGAGAGAGAGAGAAATAGCATTAGTTCAGAGAGGGGAGTTGGAACATAGTCTCAAATTTTATTAATCTTAATCTGCAAGAACTTTGGAATTCACACCATTTCTTTCTTGACATACCAATTTAATGATGGTTCTTAAAACATCATGGACATATAAAGATCATCTACCTTTTGCACTGTACTTTGACATTATGATGCAGCGCGGGTATGGTAGTGGTAGTTGTGCTTCAGATCAAGTGTATTATATATATATATATATATATATATATATATATATATATATATATATATATATATATATATATATATATATATATATATATATATATATATATATATATATATATATATATATATATATGTATGTATGTATGCATATGGAAATAATGAACACATGAGCACGTGTTTCACGGAAATAAATTTCAGGCTCACACCGGGAACGAACTTCGGTCTCCCGAGTGACAGGCCAAGGCGGTAGCGGCGGACCTACCAAGGTCATAGAAGAACGTGGGACCTAAGTACTTTGCCTGTCACTCGGGAGACCGAGGTTCGTTCCCGGTCTGAGCCTGAAATTTATTTCCGTGAAACACGTGCTCATGGGT
>NC_089787.1:33068123-33095623 GCF_040412425.1 Macrobrachium rosenbergii | reverse complement strand
ACTTCATGAAAAAATTATTCAGTACATGAGTCTGGAATTCGATCTTTGATTATATTTTAACATGACATAACTTTGGTTGTTAAACTTTAGTTTTTGTTCCGCCCTCAGATAATAAAACTACTGAGGCTAGAGGGCTTTTAGTTTTCCGTCCAAAAGAAAACTATTGAGATGGCTTTGTCTGTCTGTCAGTGGTCGTAAAACCCTCAGATAATAAAAATTACTGACTGAGGGGCTTTAGAGGGGCTGTAATTTTTATTTTATTTAAAATTAAATAAAATAAAAAACTGTTATGATTTGATTATCCACTCCTCCAATCATCAGACCTACCAAAGTGCAGCCCTCTGTAGTGGTTCATCCACGAATTAGAAGTGAAACTCATAGCCTCAGTATCTAGTTTATTATTTTTATTTTATTTAAAATTAAATTTAACCATAATCATACGAATTCTGGCACCACTATAGGTAACCATAACAACACAGGCCAACAACACAGGCCACCGCCGGACCGTGGCTGAGTTTCATGAGTCGCGG
Source organism: Macrobrachium rosenbergii (assembly GCF_040412425.1). Lineage (NCBI taxonomy): Eukaryota > Metazoa > Arthropoda > Malacostraca > Decapoda > Palaemonidae > Macrobrachium > Macrobrachium rosenbergii. Next base: position 33,095,093 of record NC_089787.1, on the reverse strand, counting down.
CTAAGAGTTTTATGGGCCGTGGCTGAAAGTTTCATACAGGATTATACGCTGTACATAAAACTCGATTATGCCAAAGAAACTTCGTCGTATTTTTTACTTGTTTTTTTTATTATGGGTAACATGAATTTATGTTATTTCGGTAAATAAAAAATATGTACCGAATTTCACGAAGAGAAATCCTTAGAACACGTCCAACATACAGTCGAGTTGTCCTTGAGCAATGGTGGATACTCTAGATTCCAGAAGACAGAGAATATTCCTTTTGGAAGATTCCGGGATTCCGAATCACCAGCCTGTGATCGACTTTCTATCAAACTCAAAGTCGGCTCTCAGATTACGAGATCCATTTTATATTTCTACAGCCGTTTTTATTCATGGTGCAATGCTGACAGTCCAGGTACCACAGAACATATGGAAATTGTTGTACCTCGAGGACGTCAGCCTTTCCCGGAGCACTTTAATCCTTGCAGCAGGAATTCTTATCAGTTTGACGGGACCAGAATGCTTTTTCTCTATCCACAGAACGCTAATATATTACAGTAAAAGGAACGCACACACACACATATATATATATATATATATATATATATATATATATATATATATATATATATATATATATATATATATATATATATATATATGTGTGTGTGTGTGTATATATATATATATACTATATATATATATATATATATATATATATATATATATATATATATATATATATATATATATATATATATATATATATGTATGTATAATAGTTTTGTCACTAATTCACAAGTACCTATTTTTAACTTTAAACTATCGTACCACAAATACCCCTTGATATCCATTTCACTTTACCTTAATGGGAATTATATAAGGTAAACGTATCTGCTCCGACCAAGATTCAAAGGCTAAAGACAGAAGTGCGAATCTTTGCTGGACCACGTGTCAGATACTCTCAAGAAAAAGGAACTTCGATATTAAGGGGCATTTGTGGATGTACATATACATATACTGTATATGTGTGTATACATATATACATACATACATACATACATACATACATACATACATACATACATATATATATGTGTATATATATTTGTCCTGATCGCTAGTAAATGTGAACATTGGGTTGGTAGCAGGAGAATTTTCATGGAATATGCAGGCAGCTCCGACATGGATGGAGTCAAGTGGGCGGATTCTCTTGTAAACTTCCAGCTACTCGGACCAGCTAGCTTTGATGACCGAGCCATCATTCACTAGCTATATTATTAAAAAAGTAAAGCGTAGTGAGGTGGAAATTCATTTCAGTTTAGTATTGAAAGAGTTGCCAGAATAAATACTATTAAAAAGTTTCATATAGAGATCAGTTTTCTGTAATACTGCTGATTCGAGCAATCCCTGAGTCACCGTAGTTCAAAATTCCAGGAAGTTGCGTGATAACTTGATATTATCATTGACATATTTCGAGTGACACTACTGGCCAGAAATTATGAAGAGAGGCAGTGCACTAAAACTATAAAATTAACTTACCTTAAAAATGAGATCTTTCATGAACATGGTTTCCTGAATTCTCATTATTACAAAAATATTAATCGTGTTCTTAAAATAAAGTAAATTTTAAGTAGGGTGGAGGGTAGTTGAAGGAAGATGAGATTTGTCTGGGACGAGCAGAAGAAAATATAACACTTTTTAACGTAGTTAGAAACTGAATATTGATGCTATGAATGTCTTTCCCGGTACTGCATTATTACAAGAGTTTTCAGTATGGGTTAAAGAAAAATACTGCGTCCCTAGGTTTGTCCTTAAATAAAATTCTTGCATTCTTCTGCTGTATAAAAATAATGATAAAGGTTTGTTGGTTACAGCTACAATAGTTCTTACTAATTTTTTATGTGAAAAACTGCCGAAACCCACGTTCATTTTCCCTCAGTGTCAATCTCCCCGTAGGCGGTAGTGCCGTCAGTGCACCTCAATTGGTGCACTGTAGACATCACTTAAGTGTCTTTGCAGCGTCCCTTCGGCCCCTAGCTGCACCCTCTTCCATACCTTTCACTGTTCCTTCGTTCACATTATCATTCTTCCACCTGACTTTCCACCCTCTCCACCCATTGTTTCATAGTGCAACTGCCAGGTTTTCCTCCTGTTACACTTCTCAGACCTCCTTACTGTCAGCCCTGAATGACCTCATAGGTCCCAGCTCTTGGCCTTTGGCCTAAATCCTATATTCCAGTGGTTCTCAACCTTTTTATTACCACGCCCCCTCTTAGAGCTGGTCCTTCCCTCCACGCGCCCCCACCCCCTTGCATCTATGAGTAAAATTCCCTCCCAGATTACGAGGAAAATAAAAAAAAAGAGAAAGAGAAGGAGTTTCGAGGGACAGGGAGGGAGGCAAATAATTACAGAATAATGGTAAACCCAGCGAGTCTAAGTAGAGTGGTAGACTATAGGAAACTAACGTTATTTGGCGATAAGTTTGCAAATTTTTTTTATAAACTTCTGAATATTAGTTCCTCACTCTTGTTCAGGAAACAACGGATATAATTCTAGAATTTTTACATTTTCCCTAGGCCTCGCGTCTCCCATAGAAATTGCTGACGCCCCCAAGGTTGAGAACCACTGCTATATTCTGTTCTATTCTATTAGAGTCAAGCTAGTAAAAAAAAAAAAAAAAAATACGATAGTAGGGTCACATTTCTTTCTTTCACCGAAAGATCTGTTGCTTCTTTCATGGTTAATCCCCATCTTTCTTTAGTTTGCCCGTCTCATTAACCATTGCCCTTAAAGACTGTTTCATCAGTTCTGTCATGATGTTTCCTTTATATATGTTTCTTTGTGATAAATAGGCTTCTCTGTTCATTAACTCCCTAGGATAAGAAACGGCGAATCATATCAAATTGCCAGAATCAACCATACGTTTGCGTCAGTGTTGTTTTTCTGTGATGTTCCACCCAGTTTCAGGAATTCTAGAGAGATGATAATCCATCTTTTTTAATTATATTTCTACGGGACTATACCTTGATTCTGATAACGTATACGATAATGAAATTGCGTAAACATAATACCCATCACGAACTCTCTCTCTCTCTCTCTCTCTCTCTCTCTCTCTCTCTCTCTCTCTCTCTCTCTCTCTGTGCAACAAGCAAGTCTGCTGTTATATAGCCCAAGGGATTAGTAACTTGTTAATATGTTTGTCAAAATATGCCTAACTGACCATAGGCACATATATATGTATATATACATGTATATTTATGTATGTATTTTACATGCATATATGTGTGCATGTGTCTCATAACCACAGGGAGAAATAAAAGAATATATGCAGTGTATATGTATACGTATATATATTTATATATATATATATATATATATATATATATATATATATATATATATATATATATATATATATATATACACATGCATTGTGTGTGTGTGTATGCAATCAAAAAACCGTCTTACAGAACTGTAATTTGTTGTCTTTTCCTGTGCTACGTGCAAATAGTGTTCAGGGACAATTAGAAAGATAAAAATCTGAAAGGCTACAGCGCATTACATGAAGGATCCATATTTTACATACTTGCATCCACTCATACAGATACATGTGCGTGTATGCATGTATGTATTTCCAACATGAATCATTCGTATAGTGAGCAATTGTCTTCCAATTTAATTTCCTTTTATTTACTCATGAACACCATTTACATGTGGCATTGTACAATTTCATGTAATGCAATTTTATGTAACGGTCGTGTTGATTGGTCTTTTGATACTAGAATAAAAGTCCTTTGGTTCCAAAGGGGAACAGATATTTTAATGGCCACGTGTTGTTAATTTATGGGAGGTAATTTTATTTTTTTCATACGTAAATATATAATCAGTAACTATGTTTTGATGCTTATTTATTTTGATACAATAAATTTCTGTCCTTGGATAAGTAAAATGACTGATAATATCTGAAAAAAAAAACAGGAAGCCTTCCAGTATATATAAAGAATTTCTACAATATACATGAAACAAAATCCTCTTATCTACCACCAAATTTAGAAATGAAATAACACAGCCTGGCCTTCTAGCATATAATCATCTTTCCAAGTTCCTTGAATAGAAGCATTCACTGACGTCATGTCAGGGTGAACCTTTTAAAAAAGAATTGGACATGTAGAACTCTTATCTTAATAGGTGGAATGCGGTGGCATCGGGTAACGATAAGAAAACAATGGTTTTGGATGTGATTGGATTAAAAACCTATTTTTACGACCTGTTAGCTTGGAAGGTTTCTTCGAATGGTCGAAATTATTTTGGAAGGTTTTTTTTTTTTTTTTTTTTTTTTTTTACTAGCGCTTTGCTCTTAGTTCGAATATTCTCTAATAAAAGCAAGAGAGCATAACTGTGTGTTGGGAACCGTGGAACTTGTGCAATTGATGTTTTTAGATCTGAAATTGTAATGCAAGTTTCTTTGCATAGCATTAGGTCAGTTGATTATTTTGATTCTCGTTAACTAAAGTCACTCAGTTTAGCAAGAATCACCACTTTCATGTCGCATATAGACATGTACATTCTTATTGAGCAGTTAAAGTTAAAACTACAAATACTTGTAGTAATTGCTACAAGTTCACTTAATATTGATATTTATTCTGTTGTAGTTATTGGTTGAGTTCTGAAGATAATAGCAGTCTGAATTATAATTTTATCGTTTCCTCTATAAATGGAATGTTTTTTATTAGTCTGTCGTTCCGTCTCTCAATAAGCATGATCAAAAGTATAGTGTTAAACGATCCTTGCGAGTTCACTTTTCAGATTCGCTACATTGCTGGTAATAACTAATGAGATTATGATGAGGATGGAAGTGTGGATTTGGATCCTGGATGTATTTGAAGGGAAAGGCAACTTCAGGGTGATGTGGATGGAAGTGTGTATTTGGATCCTGGATGTATTTGAAGGGAAAGGCAACTTCAGGTTGATGTGGATGGAAGTGTGTATTTGGATCCTGGATGTATTTGAAGGGAAAGGCAACTTCAGGGTGATGTGGATGGAAGTGTATATTTGGATCCTGGATGTATTTGAATGTATTAGAATGGAAAGGCAACTTTAGGTTGATGTGGTTGCAACTTCAGGGTAAAAGATCCTGGATGTATTTGGATCCTGGATGTATGTGATCCTGGGAAAGGCAACTTTAGGTTGATGTGGTTGAAAGAGTGGATTTGGATCCTGGATGTATTTGAAGGGAAAGGCAACTTCAGGGTGATGTGGTTGGAAGTGTGGATTTGGATCCTGGATGTGTTTGAAGGGAAAGGCAACTTTAGGTTGATGTGGATGGAAGTGTGTATTTCGATCCTGGATGTATTTGAAGGGAAAGGCAACTTCACGGTGATGTGGAAAGAGAATGTAAATGACGCAGAGTATCAATTTAACTGTTTTCATCGCATCCTTAAATTTCTGAAAGCATAAATGAGGTAGAGTATTTGGTGTGCTCATCGTGTCCTTTCATTCATCAACGAGGCAAGAGTATTTTGGTAACTGAGCTAATCGGTAATATCGCTTTGGGATTAGTGGTGATTGCTTTGCCATTTAGTTTCCCGGTCGGCGATTCAGATCTCAAGGAGGAGATTATTGTTAGAAAGCAATATTGATAATATTAGTATAGTTACTTTAAAATTGTTGAAAAGCAATTGGCCAGGTATTTATCAACTTGATTAAATGTTCATTATATGTGCATGCTTGCATGCGCAAATACAACACATAACTTGTGATTAAGTGGTTATGATATTTTCATCACTAACGTGATGATCAGTTCGGCTCTCAGCGATACAGCGTCTTAGACACGTTCCGTTTAATCTGATGTTTCCCCTGTTGACATAAGTGGTAATTATATGCCTGGGGGTAATCTGGCCGTGGTGTTACGCTTCCATAGTAGCTGATATCTTGTGTGAGCAGCCGCATCCAGAAATACGTGCTGAAAACTGATTAGTATACACACACACACATATAATACGTGTGTTAGTGCGAATGGTCGCATTCATATAGATCTATGCAGTGAAATTCTTTTCACTAACCTTCAACAAAGACGTACTGATTATGGCCATTGTTATATAGCTTTGCTTTTTGGCATTGATTTTTCAGACCAGAGAAAATTCCGGCCTCTGTGGTTTCACAAAAAAAAGAAAGACTCTTTGGTAAAATTTTGGAATTGAAATTTTCCTCGGCAAAGGCCGTCTGGAGAGGAACGAAGAAGTAAGATTGCTGCGTCTGTTTTTTTGAAAACTGCTCGCGTAAATGGAAAAGTCAGTGCTTTAATCTTGCCCAAAAGTAATCGTTCTGTAGGATGCGTTCCGTACTATTCTGCAGCTTCGCACCAAGGAAGGGCAATTCAGTGACCCTAACGGCAATTGAAATGCAACCTCTTTTGCCTCTTGAAGATATCATGAAATCTTCAGAGTGTATTTACATTATCATTCCGTGGAACCTCTCATCCAACTGACTTTATCGCTACCCGGGGTCAGCTGACTGTTGAATATTTGATTAAAGATGTAAATAATGATGCGTTTTCTTTCATGAATAAAGAAAGGTACTGAATAAAGTATCTTTGAGTTAGATAGTAACGTATGATGTCCATTTCTAGCAAAACAGGTCATACGTAACGAAATCAGAAATAGGTCCAGAATTTTATCAGGTCGAGAGGGATTGTGGGCCCGCGCCCTCCGCTTTGAAGCTGCCGCGGCTTCCTCTGTTGGAGGGGGTTATTTTGTACTTGAGTGTGCTTTGGCTGCCCCTGGGTAGTTTTCATAGGCCACGGTTACTTGTAGGGTGTCTCAAGAGGCTCGTTGAACTACAGGGTCAAGGTAACGGCATAATTATGACACATTCATAATGGACCAGCGATAGTTCACTATAATGGTAATTTGAAAAATTGTGGGACTTTTTTCTTTTACCGTAGAAAACAGTTCGTTACGCGGTGTTGGAGACTATGATGATGATGAGAATGTGATCCTCATCGTCTGTGAATGCTGTGATTGCTTCCATTTGTTATATAAGCGTTGGTGGACGAGCTAGCTTCAAGTGGTACCTTTGAAATTTCCTTCCTTTGACTTTTAGACCGTTGAGTGAGAAGACCTTGAGAGTTTGCTGGGTGTTTCATCAAAATAGTTTTTTGTTTTCAGAACGAAAGAAATCTACTAGGAGCGTAGAAGTAACCTTAAATTTTAGTCATTATATTTGGTAATCGAATCCTGATTGAAATTTAAAGATGAGAGAGAATTTATGTCATGATGCTTCTTTCTTTATGGATATTTATGTAGAGAATATGAGTAATACCTTTCTCAATAGTCACCTTAATCACCTGTGGCACTTGAACCAATTTATCCATATCTATTTATTGGTAGATTTCAAGAATGAATGAGAGATAAAAAAATATTAACTGATGTGAACAATCGTGAATTCCCTGAGTGTCTTTCTCTGAGAACGTGGAGCAGGTACATTTGTATGAGAAAAACAGAGGATGCTGATGTACACTAGAACAGAAACGACTTGCACACCTGAATAAGGCTCGTTCTGTTTGGTAACCTTGCTAAGATTTTCCTCCTGGATCCGTCAATATCCCAGGAGCAGTTCAGTAGATAGTAGTGAATTCAGTAGTCAAACTGATTACGAGAGTAATTAAAAGTTCGTAATATGTGGTATTTGTCATTGAGTTTTCCAGTTTCAGTTTTCTCCTTAGTACCGTGGAATACTTTAAGTTAGGATATTTTTTTTATTTTGCATGCATAGATTCACTGGGTCAGTCAGAATGCACACTGAAGGTGATCGTCAATTTGTAGCCAAGGCAGCTCAGGAAGACGTAATGGGAGGCTGAGTAAAGTCGTAGGTTGGCAGAGGACCAACCACATTATTAAGGTATTTGAACTTGAGAGATATAAGAGCCTTCGAGGATTTAACAGATAATCTCTTCTTGCATCTGATAACACAGAATAGGCTAAAGCCTTTTATTCCTCATCATAACTGGTTATTGATGTATTTCTTCAGTGGACACTCCAGACTGTGATGGCTTTGCCAGAGCTGTTAAGTAGAACAGGCTTTTAGCTAAGGCATGCAGCAGTTCAAGGAAACAGGCCGTCCAAAATGAAACTCGTGGCGTATCCATAGCCTCTCTACAAAGGCTTTACACTTGTCTTCAGTTAGAGTTCTCTTGATGGAAGGCACACCTATCAGAACACTAAATTAAATTTTTGCGATAATATTGTTCTTTCTCTGTATTCACTGAGATCTTCATTTTCACAACCATCACTATTGTATTATATCTGGATAATAATAGAAAAATGTTTCATTTATGTATATATATGTGTGTGTGTGTACAGTATCTATGTATGCATGCGTGTATCTGTGAATGAAAGTATGTGTGTACTTGCAAGGTGTGACAAGGTACAGGGCACTGATCTTTGCACCTAATGAAGAGGAGAGATTGTTATTGTTTTTTCCCATTATCCCAGAGAAGCAACACCGACGCGATCACAGGGACAGTATTATGTTCCATTTATGGTGCATTGCCTCCCCAGTACACTGTGTATTACTCTCACGTTACCAGGCGATTTTGAAAATGTTGTAGCGAGTGTTCTGTGAATGAGGTTGATCCTAAAGAGCAAAAGGACGAATTTCAGTTTACTTTCTTCAGTGCTTCCATGTACTACAGCATTCTGTAATCTCATGCTCCCATGCGCATTGCAACCTTTTAATGTATCTGTCAGTGTTTCTGTATATATGTAAATATGTAAACAGTGAAAACAGGCAGACACACATACATATATATACATGTATATATATATATATGTGTGTGTTATATTATATATATATATATATATATATATATATATATATATATATATATATATATATATATATATTTATGACAGGTTAGGAAAAAGACTTTAGATATAGATGGGAAACTATGCAAGAATAGGCAGCTAAGAGTAAACGTGAGCAAGAGTAGCATTATGAGGATAAATGGGAACCAGAAAGATGGGGCTATGGATGTTAAAATACGCGTCGAGAGAATGGAAGCTGTAGAATTATAAGGGCATGTTTTATAAGATATTTCGGATGGTGAGAAGAGGTGAGATGTTATTTAAAATGAAAGGCAGAAGGTGGAAGCTGTAGAGATGAAATGTTTGCATGGTATTTATGGTACAGGAGGTCTTGAAAAGGTGGGTAAAAAGAGTAAATGGAGTTGGAAGCGTTTGGAGGAAAGGCGGGAGAGAAAAACCTAAAGAGCGACGGATAGATGCCGTGAAACAGATATTGGAATGGAATGGCATTATTAGGGGGAAAGGAGCAGAGTGTGTGTGTGTAAGGGGTTCGATTCCTACTGCCGGTTAGCCCTCTCTGTAAGTGTAAGTGTTTAAGTTTTTTGCCCGGGTTGCATCCACGATTTACTGTGAAATATGGTGAATATTGTTTCCAGATTGTTGCTTACCATCCCTTTTTAGGGAAAAGGGCTTAAAATTATATTTATCTCTGAAACGTTACATTTATAAACTCCATGAAAACTTGAAAATGTGGGAGGAGCCAAATTTGAATTTCCTTCTCTGCTTGGGATTGCGCAATGAGGGGTGATGTCACTGCAATGATTTAACATTTGTTTGCCCATAGTTTATATAAGTGACTGTTGTAAACAGTCTGGAACGTCAGAATATACGTTCCTAAGGATCAGTATCAAGTCTAATGCCAGGATTTAGAAATGTCTGAAAACAGGCCCGCATGGATTATCTGAGATATAATGCCTGGTTGTAATTAAATAACTATTAAATTTTTTCGCGAATTACTCTTAATGACTTTAATTATAGAAAATGGTTTGATCCCACTTCCAAGATGGAAGACTATAAATTGGAGCTGGAGTAATCTCCTAAGGTAATTAAGCTTAATCGAAGATGTTTTTTAGATGAATATTTCTAAGACGTAAATCTCTACAACAGGCATTTTAACAACGGAACATTCTACAGCAAATGTACTTTCACAGATAAACTCTTCATTGGTGATATATGTAGTATTTGTTGTTGTTATATATATATATATATATATATATATATATATATATATATATATATATATATGTGTGTGTGTGTATGTGTATATATATATATATATATATATATATATATATATATATATATATATATATATATATATATATGTGTGTGTGTACACACATATGTATATGTATATATACACATGTATACATATATTTATATATAATTATATATGTATATATGTGTGTATATATGTATATACTGTATGTATGTATATATTCAACAAATGAAGCTCACATTCACACTTAAACTACTAAATCATGGGTGAATCTTATGTGCAGAAAACTTCCACGTCACTAAACAGGCGGCTTACCAACACCATGTACGTAGAACTCCCTACCAACACTGCGTCACTCTCCCGTATTTTGCATGCTCTCTCTCGCTCGCCCCGGATCAAAGTCGATAAAAAAACGAAAAGGAAAAATACCTACTCTCATTCTGGACCATAGACACTACCTTATCATCTTATACCGTGTTCAATCTTACCCAGACATTTCTACTAACACATTTGTACTCTTTCGCCCATCCCCAAAATCTCCCTGATTCTGCTACACCTCCCCTACCTGCACGCCTTTCATCTAACTCGCACGCAGTTACCCTCCCTTTGTCCTTCCCATTTCTGGACACAATCACCCTTTGTCCGGCCTATTTCTGGATACAATTACTCTTTGTCCTTCCCATATCTGGACACAATTACCCTTGTTCTTGCCATTCATGGGCACAATTGTCATTTTACCCCTGTCTCACCCACGGTCAAAATGTCCAGCTTCCTCTCCTGAAACACCATCAAAACTCCAATCTGAATAATCCAATTACATTTTCTTTTAGTGGGGTTGGTTGGGGGGGACGGCTTTATGGCGTGCCAACTCCTATGTTAAGGTCAGGAAGAATACTATTTGTATCCTGGCATGTACGGGAGTGATAATGTAATTGCCAATTTTCCTCATGTGAAGAGGCTCATCTGACTTTTACGGGGGTTTGTTTTCCCGGAAGGGTTCTTTTCCTTGGAGTATCTTATAACTGAACCCCAAATCACTGGCACTCCCTTTGTAAACTAAATGTGCTGCTTGCTACTAATGCAGTAGCAGTTCACAAAAACTAGTTTGACATAACATATTTGATGGCCATTAGGCATAAGAGATACGGTCATCACACACACACATATATATATATATATATATATATATATATATATATATATATATATATATATATATATATATATATATATATATATATATAAATATAAATGAAAATTTTCCATATAAAGTATTCAAAGGAAGAATAAGAGAGCATTATAGTTCATGTAGTGTCTCTACCTATTTCCAAACAACAATGGTTTTTGTATTACACGAGAACACTACTTACATAATCATGGGCAATTATGGGTTATGGGCTTTATTACGTTCTGGCTAAGCCCTGAACATGAGTGTTTATTCTCTTTAAAACGACACCCAAAAACATACAATCAAACTTGTCTGGTTTCCATGATCCTTCTGATAGGTTCTTGTTATCGTTCCTGTCAGTTATTAAAGCAGCTTCAGGTATCTGGCCTTTAAAATATCAAATGCCTCCATAAACAATCTCTGATACATCTTAGTCGATACCGTTATGCATATTGTTTACTTGATTAAAAATTAACGAAATTTTAGACGCATACGTAATCGATTTTTGGTGTTCAAATTTTTTCCAAGATATGCATTCTCTTGTGAAATCCTCATAAGATATAATGCAGCCCGTGAACGTTATCAAGCACACGGCAGTATCGTTGAGGATTTCGTTTCTGTAAACTTAAAGGAAACTTAAATGATTGTCTGCCTAAGGTCACTAATCATCTTAATCGGTATTGTTGGATTATTTAGGCTCTTGTTAGGGTTACGAAGGAAAAAGAGACTAGAAAGGTTCTGATAAATTATTATAGATTCGTCATACCTGCATTGTGTTCCATCAGATACCTGAAATCGGAATGCTCATGTCATCAGTGAGAGGTACTTGAGCCTGTCGAACTTCTTTTGGCACAATCTGTAGAAGTACTTTGGGTGTATATTGATCTAATGACAATTACTGACTGCTTTAGGATGCAATCCTGAGACTTTATGCATATGTATGTATATATATATATATATATATATATATATATATATATATATATATATATATATATATATATTATATATATCTACTTACATGCAGACAAACACACACACTATATATATATATATATATATATATATATATATATATATATATATATGTATATGTGTGTGTGTGTGTGTATATGTGTGTGTGTGTGTGTGTGTATAATGTCCAGTAAATGAAAGAGCCTGTTCAAACTCAATAGTGTTTTTCCCACTTATCGGCTTAGGGTATAAATATCAGCTGGTTTAACTTTGTACATGATAGAATGCCAGATATTCCAACTCCCTTGTCTTACATTGAATTATATTTATTCAGGGGCACTTAATAAAGGTGAATCAGCTACCATACAATGGAGTCTCCTTGTATTGTTGATTACACTCATGTTTATTGACTAATGAAATGCATTTGATTATATGATTTCTCCTTTACTTAATTACGTTTCCGAATAAGAAGCATATGTGAAAATTAAGTCATAATTTTTGAATATGAATTATATTGAGTACTGCATAACTTCAAGAATAAAGTCCTTTACGCAGTAACACAAAGGTGAGGGTGACACAAATGGAACGATAAAGTGAAGAGAAAACAATGCAGAGCGCACAAATCAATTATCATCCCATCATAGCACTTAGGGTGCTGAAATAATTTAATTAGAATCCAAAGAATAGAACAATACTGACCCAAAATGGGGAATTAAAAAAGGGTTATTCATCATCCTAGTGTTAACATAACTACACATGTTGCCTCTGCAGTTTCTGTTAAAAATATATTGTAGCTGTAGGCCTTGCTTATCTCTTGATGAGAATATAGATGAAATGAAATTAAGGATTATGATATGTCATATATGCATTGCGTTTCTGCACTTGACCAAGAAAATTTGTCCACATTCGATCAGATTTTAGTTGTCCTTACAAATTCATTTAGAAAAAGAGTTCCCATGGTAGGAGAGGTTACTCGTTTCAGAGTGATTTAAAAGATTGGGAATTCTGGTGAAGTCTTTCAAGTCTTTTTAACTGTCCGCTGATGTAGTCGTCGCATTACATGCTAGTATTTTATTTCAATGATCATGAGAGTCACTTACAAAGGTTAGGTCTCACGTGTTTTTGATTCCTCAAACTCGTGCAAAATACGCATACACACACTCGCTTATATATATATATATATATATATATATATATATATATATATATATATATATATATATATATATATATATATATATACATGTGTGTGTGTTATAATGTGTTCAGATGTATTTCTTTACCAGAGGTTCATTCATGACTCAGCAGTTAATGTATGAATATGACAATGATTATCATTTTGGGTTTCGTATGGAAACCAGCCCCTTTTAGGGGAAACTGGTTAATGACGATATACATTTGCGCATGTTTGCTGAAAACTCAAAAACCGTGTATGTAAAGGTCAGTTGGAGGCCCATTCCTAATTTCGTCGATTACGCAATGGATAATTACTTCCTAGTATATAAACTTCAGACGCTAAAGCCATTTGTAATTTTTCCCATTAAGGGCTTTAAAAATAAAACGCCTCGTGGTTTACTGCGGTCTCTCATTTCGAAATCGGACCGCAAAGACTTTCTCCCTCATCCATCAAGCATTCTTGATTCTGTCATGGTTCGTCCGAGAAACTGTCAGGCAGGGAATTGCATCTGTCTTATTGTGGAAATTTTCCCTGAACTTTCCACGAGAAGCGCAGAATATTTGGAGATTTTTGTTACTCTCATAAAAAGGTTTGATATAGTTTGCTGTGAGAGGAAATCTTTATTATTTTTCTTTAAGAGGCCTCTCTGAGAAGTTGCTGTTTTTACTATTAATGATTTTTCTTGTTGTATTCAGTCTTACGAAAGGTAATAAACATTCAGCTATTTTTTATAGTACTCACAGAGAATCCCCCTCGCAGGTATCCGTTGAGTCAGGCATTGCTAGTTAGAGAAGATCCATGTTTATTATCTAAAGACACATACAGTTTTTCTTTTCCATTTTTTCGTGGTGGAAGTTTTTCGTGGTGAAGAAAATACACAAGAGTTATACAGCCAGGCAATTAGATGTTACTGAGTTATTGGAGCCAGTTAGAGAGTTTGGGATTTTTAAAATAAAGGTATGAGTAAGTTTTAAAAATAGAATAGTGCTTTTATATCGATAAATGATGCGTTGAAAATATCTTTTCTTGTGGGAATTGACATGCTTGTGCAGATTTGAATGCTACCATAAATATTGACGTTGATGGAGAGCGTTGGATGAATTTGACGTATGTACAACACTTTGTGCAGAACTTGTTTTACTGTCGGTTCTAACCCGCAGAGACAATCTTCTCATAGATAATTATTTTTTTGCAAAACTTTAGTCACAGAGCTACCCCGTGGAGTCTGTAATACTATAACCTTGTTTGTGTTTAGAGCTGTGGAATTCGATGAAATGTTGTAGCTGTCGTACAGCGATCATTAGGTCCATGAAATCCATAATGTGAATTTAAACCCGGTAAAGGGCAACGCCAAAGTGCGCCAAGTTGGAATTTCTTTCTTTGGTCTGTTCCTCCTCGGGAGTATTGTTTTCCGTCTTTGATTTTATATCCATAAACTTTGATCTCAGGCGACATAGATATCCAAATATGTCTTGGAACAACTTTACCTCTCATTAACATACTCTTCGAGCGAACTTAGATAAATTATCATTATTATTATTCAGAACAGGAACCCTATTCATATGGAACAAGCCTACGGGGACCACTGATTGGAAATCCAAGCTTCCAAAGAATATTGTGTTCATTTGAAAGAGGTAACAGAAGGTAATAGGAAATAAAGTAAGGAGGTGTTAGCTATTACAAAGAAAAATAAATGAACAAATGAACAGATAGATAGATAAAAATAAATGATTAAAATACAAGGAGAACTGTTTTAGGATAGCGATGAGTTGCATCCTCGCTTGAACTTTTGAAGTTCCAATTGCCCAATATCCTCAGGAAGACTCTTCCACAGTCCAACGGCGTGAGTAATAAAGGCCCTCTGGAACCGAGAAGTTCGACAGCGAGGCACTTTTACTGCATATTGGTGCTGCTGTTCAGCAAATCTGCAAAATGATAAAATTTTCTTGTCGAACAAATATAAAATATTACTTGCAATAGTTTAGGTACCTCAAAGAGAAATGTTTTTGGCAACAGCTATCTGCTGTTGTTACTCAACAGACTTATCAGCAAAGGAGGAAAGATTGTAGTTAACTTCTTAACCAAAAAAAGAATCCATATTCCTTTTAAATTTCTGGTTTATCCCTCAGGCGTCAAGACTAGCAGATGATTTTAAATTGAGTGGGAATGGGAATACCAAGAGAGATAGAGAGAAAGAGAGATGAAAAGTAAAAGACTGGGAATTTCTCCAGTTAGAAATCTTCCTCAAGGGCGCCTTGTGATGAATTGGCTATTCTTGTTTTCTTCTTTTGTGTAATGTTTTGTTTTGTATCTTTTTATTTTTACTTAGTGTGGACTGTTTTTTTATTTGTAAAATATATATACTGAGTTGTTAAATAACTTCTAGTATATAATTTCCTATTTTTTTCCCATTGAACCACGTGTCTCCATGCGTTTACCTATCTGCAAATTTTTTTTCAGCTTACACCTATTTATTCATAGTTCCTATCTTTATTTTGCCATCCTGTCTTCTCGTGTATTGCTCAAGATCTGTAAAAAATTTTTATCAGCAATTCAGTTCATTTCTCTTAGTAAAATCCGTTGTAAAGTTACTGTAATTTTAGTCTACTGAGGGTACAGGATTGCTTTCTCTCTCTTTTTCAGGATTAAGTGGAGTGCACACACACATATCTATCTATCTATCTATCTATCTATATATATACACACGTACTCACACTCTGTCTGTATCAGTTCTCTCCTTTTCCGCGTCTTATCAAGTACGTCTCTATCTTGCCTCCGGAATTAAGTTTCACCTCATTCGAGAAATACCGTATATTCCTGTAAATGTAGGACGAGTGTTCCATTTCGTAAAGGAGGCTCTCGCGAAATCCTCGACACGAGGAAACAGGGAAATCTTCAGCATTTCCCTCCGACGAATGTGATGGGGTCGGATACTGCGGCTCAGGAAGGGGGTATAAAGTTCTAGATGAAAAAATGAGCCAAATAACGCCTCGCACCAACTTTCCAGAGGATCCGGCGAATGTTCGAGTGTCCTCTAGACACGTCTCTTCCGGCAGACATTGATGGAATCACGTGTGTCATCTTATGAGGAAGGAGTTCGAAACTCCTTCGTCCCTCTCTCTCTCTCTCTCTCTCTCTCTCTCTCTCTCTCTCTCTCTCTCTCTCTCTCTCTCTCTGTGTGTGTGTCATGTATACATGAGCATTCGCTGCAATTCTATGAAAGTTATCGGCACAGAATGCACATCTTCGATTCAGTAGTGAAAGTTGCAATTTAGTAGCGACCGTTGTCCTTTCTCTTTTATCTTGAAGTAATGACTTGTCGGAGTAAAACGAATATGCATATATATATATATATATATATATATATATATATATATATATATATATATATATATATATATATATATATATATTATATATATATAAATATATATATATATATATATGTGTGTGTGGATGTACACACACACACATATATATATATATATATATACACATATATATATATATATATATATATATATATATATATATATATATATATATGTATATTATCTTTCTAAATATCAACATCGTCTTTAGTCTTGAAGAAGAAAGGTATCAGCTTTGTTTATTTTGGTTAATATAATTTCTAAATAGAAAGAACCAGGCGTATGTCATTATCATTATCATCATGATAGTAAAATTGAATAAAGACACAGGCTGCTGGTAACAACAACAACAACAACAACAACAACAACAATAATAATAATAATAATAATATATTCCTATTCTCTTGTGACATGAAAACAATAAGCGTAATGTAAAATTGCATTTGACCTGAATATATTCTTGCAAAAAGTGTAATTAAATCGTTGTAGTGCAAAATCTCTCTCTCTCTCTCTCTCTCTCTCTCTCTCTCTCTCTCTCTCTCTCTCTCTCTCTCTCTCTCTCTCTCTCTCTATATATATATATATATATATATATATATATATATATATATATATATATATATATATATATATATATATATATATATATTATGTATATATATATATATATATATATATATATATAATATATATATATATATATATATATATATATATATATATATATATATATATATATATATATATATATATATATATATATATATGTGAATGAATATATATGTATCCATCGAAAATCATTTTCTGTCATCCCTCGTCTTTTGTATTCACGGTACAGTGTTCTAAAATTCCGGCGTCGTTAAGATTCGCAGATTCAGGAACTTCCTGTGATTTGATATCGTTTTCGTTTTCTTTGCCCTGTCTTTTATCACTCTTACTTTTGTCCTTATATTTTTCTTCATGTGCAGTTTCCTTAGATGATATTTTATTCAGATACTTGATGTATATTTTTTTTCTACGTAGGTCCTTGTTCCAAATTTAAAAAAAAGCCACAACTATCATTTAATATCGGATTTGACCTTGGGAAAAAATTACACCCATAGGAATTGTAATTGATAAGTACATCTTCCCCGTTTAGGTGTCAAACCTTAGCCCAGGCTGACTGCTTATCTTATTACACTCGAAGGGGATGAGGAATGATAATGCACGTTTCCATTTTAATTGCCCTTGGGAGTAAGTTATTCCCAAGAAACATTGAGACTGATATTAAACGATATTTGTAGCTGACGTTTGCAGATGATTTTCCGCTGAATGTTGATTCTGTAAAAGGAGTAAGTTGAAAGTGAATACTGGCGTTAACAAGTAGAAAACCAGAATAACGCCGTGAGGGTAATTTGAAAACAGGTTGATGGTAGGAATATGGTCATGCGGATGCAGGAAGAGTGGAAGTGGTTGATTCGCACAGGAATGTCGGAGTGTATTTAACTGTTAATGACAGGTTAAGAGGAGAAAATGGTCACAGAGTAGCTGAAGATAGGAAAACAGCAGGGTCTCTGCAAAAAGTCTGCTGCAAAAAGTCTGGATGAGAAGAGACTGCAGAAGCAAGTTGCTGATGATTGAAGGGACAGTTCACTCATCGCTCCTTCATACACGTTAAATATTGAGTCTGAATGTGAATGAATGAATAAATGTGAATGCTTACTTTAAATGGAAGTGGTAAAGTGATGAAAATACGAAATTTTGTCCCAAGAATCATGAGAATGAGCGGAGAACATTTCACTATGACAGTATAGTTAGTAAGCGGGATGTCATAAAGAACTTTGTATGTTGTTTGTCTAAATTTGAAGCCAGTTATTTTTCCTATTACAAACTGGGGAAAATGACGAATGATAATGACTTTAGTTTTAATGTGCCATCTTTCAGATAGCGTATGTATGTATGTGTGCGTGTGTGTATGTATATATGTATGTATATGTATATGTATATATACAGTATATATATTCATGAAGCTACAAATGTCGCTTAATATCCAATGCACGCCCCCGAAGTAGCGTGAATTGGATTTTAAGCGACATTTGTAGCTTCGTGAATGTATATAAATCAGGGTGTGATAAAAAATTTCATATATATATATATATATATATATATATATATATATATATATATATATATATATATATATATATATATATATATATATATATATATATATATATATATAAATAAATAAAAATTTCACTTTTTTTTAATTAAAAACTGTACCTTTTGATACACTGCATGTACAGTATGTCTTTTTTTTTTTATATATCTTCCTTAACACGCATATCTTATCCATCGGCGTCATTTTCAGTTCCCCCATTTTAATCATTCTTCCAATTTGCCGTCATTTTTTTATCCATCACTTATTCTTCCTTTATTAACCCCATCCTCCATTTGAAAGAGAAAGAGAGAGAGAGAGAGAGAGAGAGAGAGAGAGAGAGAGAGAGAGAGAGAGACGCACAAACTCTCACAGTCCTTACCAGAAATACTCGACGTGTTTTTATGGGAATATTGGTGTCGTTTTTAGCAGAGGCTTTTCCATCATTGCTGGCCTGGAACCCATTCCCTTAAGATATGCCGGAGAAAAGAAAGATGACAGTTCTCAGTCAGACAAAAAAGATGGCACCAGACGTCGTCTTTTCCGAATACATAAGGTGAAGGCATAGAGGAAAAGAAAAAAA
The DNA here is from genome assembly GCF_040412425.1 of Macrobrachium rosenbergii. Taxonomy (NCBI): domain Eukaryota; kingdom Metazoa; phylum Arthropoda; class Malacostraca; order Decapoda; family Palaemonidae; genus Macrobrachium; species Macrobrachium rosenbergii. The sequence goes on along the minus strand of NC_089787.1, from coordinate 33,075,635 downwards.
GTATAACCTCTTCGGAGAATATATAAGGTAGTTCTTCAAAGGAAACGTTCAGATCTTTTTTTTTTGAGACAGAAACAATCAGCTAAAATCTTAGCTTGGAGCTCGAAGCACCGTGTTATTTTGAAAGATATTCCGAGATACAATAATATTGTCTTAACTCTCAAGTGGGAGTGTATGTATTCATACGCGATAAACCCTTTTACCAGATGAGATGGCTTATCGGACACATCTGAAATACTACAACAGATATTCAGGAGGAGCTTATTCTGGTTGCATTTGTACTTTAGACACGGACTGGTAATACTGCACATGATAAACTCGGTTCAGGAAGAAATGTGTATTTATGGACTTCATCTCTTCAGTCATGGCGTGCCACCCCTTTAAACGACGTCGGGTGATGGAATAAGGAAAACATTGAAGAAATTAGTTTCCATATTCTGAAATGGAAGAAAAGCAGTACAGTATATTAAGATATAGTTTGAAGACTTGTTTCACTGCATTGCTTACGGATTGTTATTAAAGAGGAACATAGGGAAGATGTATTTTGATGATTATTCAGATCGTAAAGTGTCTTTGGTTGCAGTGTCAGATCCCAAAGAAAATTTGGGAATAATTTCGGCTCATAAGATTGGTCTATCAGCCAGGAAATGAATTTAAATAATTGAAGAGAGAAAGAATGATAGGGGCAATTGACATTTAATGTCTCAAATAAATAAAAAGCTGATATATTGTAATAAGAGAAACTGAAGCAGCATAGGAAATGATTTCATTTTTAAGCAAAATAACACGGGACTTGGCATATCTTTATTTTGAAGAGGAGCAGGGATATATGCAAAATGAGACTTTGCAGAATAAATTAAAACGTCAATAACCAGATTTAAGATGTTCCAGACATTTCCTAATTAAAAGAAATTATTTTTGTATGTAGATCGAGAGAAATAACATCAATTAAAGGTATTATAGTTGTTGCTTTCGAAGGAAAAGAGTCATTGGAAAATAGTGAGACTTAGAATGATATCAAAACCATTTGGAACAAAGGGATAGTCCTTAGATTTCTCGAATGAGCGAGGGAAGGACGAACTGCAAAGAGACAACTGCGTATTGAGGTTACTAATATATTTGTGTGTGAAAAACGCGGCTACGAACAAGTGAACATTTTCATATCAATAATTGTCATTCAGTTACCCAGCCACATATCCACTCTACAATGCAGATATTTGGAAAATTGTATTAAAAATGAGTTACAAAGTATATCAACAATATTTTTTAAACTTTCAGTCGTGCATATTTTAATAGCATGTTCAAACCTTTACAAAGAATTTTTGGGAAATGTCCCTCACCTTTAGGTAAATTCTCAGAGCAAAACAGGGTTTGCTAGTCGAGAGATGTGTCGGTCCACCTTTCACGACATCATTAAATCATCACAGCTTTTTGGATCTTTATCAATACAGGGCGAATAGGATAAATACAAAGATAGCCCATTTATATTTTTTATTCCATAGGACTCATAAAATAAGACAAAAAACTTAGTAGGAAAACCTTTGAGGAGAAAATTTTCTGTTGATTACACAGCTGCAGTCTAGAATATTTAATTAAGAAATGTCAGTACTTACGTTAAACTTCTCAGTTTATGGTAACTGTGCTGAACTATTTCCAGTACTGACCTTGCTGTTGATTGTAAATTAACGTTAAATATTCCCTACTTTGTCCTGGTTATGTAAAAAAACATCGGTCTTTATGGATAGAGATCCAGCTTATGCAGTTTTAGTTCCATGTTTCTGTGTTGTGATTAAATTATGTTGTAGTCAATTATTTTCTAAGCATTTATTGAACGAAATGTTAGTAAGTTTTCCCTGAATTTCTCTGTCTGTTTGTCTTCCACAATATGTTTAAAACTGTCACTTGTTATATTTAAATTGTACCTTATGGGATAAGGAATTTTTTTTTTTTTTACATGGCATCAGGTCCAGGATTTCTTATTCCAATGGTTCCAGTAATTAAACCTTAAAATCTTACATCCATATTTTTTATTTAATTGCCCTTCCTACTCCCGCCAACACATCGAACATAGGATTGTTTCTTTCATCATAAGAAATTTCCTGATAAATATGACAGCTAAGAAGATTAGATTGATGAAAATCTGTGGTCACTGGAGTTGATATTGATTCATATGTTTCTTACGCCGTATATTCATTGTATAATCTTGATGCTAACATGGATCCACTGATGAGAATGTATTAGGCTTGTCTTTATAGTATACGGCCGGTAAATTATTTGAATTTCTATATGAAAATTGGGATAACTGTGTTATCCGTATCACACAAATAGCGAAAAAAATTATACATTCACTTGGTACGAAAACTCTCTCTCTCTCTCTCTCTCTCTCTCTCTCTCTCTCTCTCTCTCTCTCTCTCTCTCTCTCTCTCTCTCTCAAGGCAATTTAAGATATCCAGTCAAGCATGGCTTAAAACAATTTGCTGTAATGACATCTTGGAAATATGATGAGGGATATGCTTTTTGATGCAAACAATAGCTCTTGAAAAAGCAACTTGTCTTAAAAATTTAGACATTAGTTAGTCTTAAATACGGAATGGGATTTATTGCTTGATTGTAATACTAGAAATTATTTTTATGTGTATTGTAATTTTTGAGTTCTTTTATTACTTATTTATTACAAATAGGCTAATCTCCAGATTCTTATGTAATTTTTATTTACCTGTCATTTTTATATGTGAATATCAGATAGTTTTTCCGTAGGGAAAATTTACTTATTACTGATGCTGCCATTATTTTTATTTTTCAGAAGAGTTAATAATTTGTCTCCTTTTTCCATGCTTCACGTGGGTCATCTCTGTAGGTAAGTACAGAATTAATTCTATTCTTGTTTACTTCATTTTTTTTTTTAATTTCCGTTGGCTATTCATGAGGCAGATAGACTGGAGTCATCTGCATCTCTTCCCACCTGGATTAGGACCCGCCAGAATAAATAAACTACTTAGTACGTAATTCACTGCTTAGTCAACAGGAGCACAATGGGGTTTAAAGGGAATTACTGTATCTGGAGAGCTATAGCTACAGAGGGAGCGTCCTAACCACTGCAGTACTAGGACCCATTTATATTTATGAACTCTTTTTTTGACTATACAACGTTTTCGCTTTCTGTAAAAGCAAACTGTTGTGCCGGCTTTGTCTGTCCGTCCGCACTTTTTCTGTCCGCCCTCAGATCTTAAAAACTACTGAGGCTAGAGGGCTGCAAATTGGTATGTTGATCATCCACCCTCCAATCATCAAACATACCAAATTGCAGCCCCTCTAGCCTCAGTAGTTTTTATTTTATTTAATGTGAAAGTTAGCCATAATCGTGCTTCTGGCAATGATATAGGATAGGCCACCATCGGGTAGTGGTTAAAGTTTCATGGGTCGCGGGTCATACAGCATTATATCGAGACCACCGAAAGATAAATCTGTTTTCGGTGGCCTTGATTAGACGCCGTAGCAGCTGTACAGAAAACTCGATTGCACCGAAGAAACTTCGTCGCATTTTTTACTTGTTTCTTTTTTTAAATTGGTTGGCGCCAGCAATATATAGCCTTGCGGTTTCTCAACCAGTCTGTGGGTTGGAGGTTGCTCTCTCTCTCTCTCTCTCTCTCTCTCTCTCTCTCTCTCTCTCTCTCTTCGTATGGCTCTTTTCGCATGTGTGTGTGCGTGTGTTGGCTCTTTTATATATTATAGATTCCGAAACAACAAACTTTGATGTAAAATCAAATGAATGTTTAGTCATATTGGGCGTATGTTAAGACAATATCAAGGTATGAGCTTGTTACTGACATCGAAAATATTCTTAAAAGAAAAGAGTTTGTCTTGGCAACCCACAATTCCGAAGAGATTGTATCGTGAGCATTGTGAGTGTTTATGTATTTTTAGCTGGTAGTCTGAGAAATACAATTATTTCAGTTTTGTGTATCCTTTTAGATAATCATGTTTGTACTCTTGCCGTCATCCTTATCTAGTTTTATAATGCCTTAACCTTGACCTTAATGATTATTAACTTTTAGAAATTAATAATCCTTTTAAAGTGCATTAAACACTATTTTTGAAAACGGAAGGTAGTTTCCTTATAGTCAGAAAGGAACATGAATTAACATAACCAAATCACATTATTCTCTTTTTGGAATACGTAATAAAACACGGAAAAAATATTTTTAGCTTTTGCACTTCAACAAGTGTCACTAAAGGAACAAGCCGAGCCGAGCACTCTCGATGAGGTCGAAAACTCCGTCAGATCCCATGGCAAACCATTCCTTCCACCACCCATGAGGTGATTTCTCATTAGTCCCAAGCAGAAACCTCATCAAACCTTGATTATGATATCAAACTCACGCACGACTGAGCGTGTGCGGGGGAACCATCCAGTAGGCTCCTGCACTTAAAGTCACTGAAGCCCCAGTGGGGAAGCACGACGGGTGGTCCTGTTAATCATCCTGTAGGCGTGTAGGGGTGGAATTTCATTTTCATTTCGCTTCCTGGAAAAGTCGAGATTGATAGACACAACAGTAAGAGCTTGTACTTTATGCAAAATTGCCGGAAATGTTCATTTTTTTCTGTTAACCAGTCAACAAATCTAGGGCTACTGCAAAATAAGTTAGGTCCTGCAAGGTGGCAGTCCAAGAATTAGTAACGTTTTCCAGTCGTGTATTTGCAAAGTAGTAATAATTTCTCTTACGTGTTCTTGATAACTCATATATGATGAGCTGCATTCTTTTCGGGATATTTTGCTGACTAGCAATAATATCTCGGATATTGTGATGTAAAGAATGCGTGTCTCAAGTTGCAAGAGCGAGGTTCGTTCTGAAAATATGCTTTTTTTTCCATTTTTCACCGTCTTAATAATAGCTTGTTATTCAGTAGCCCCTGTTATATTTAGGCATTTAATTCACATAATATATGTAATTATTCAAAATTTCTTCTTAATTGAAAAGGTATTTTCTGTATTTTTATGTGATGTGAAAGGAGAAATGTTAGGGCGTTGGTTTACCATTGGAGCAGTCATTAACAGATAACAGGAAACTATTTCTTTACTAAAGACTCGCCAATAAAGTGTAATTATTTTAACTTTTTTAACACTGTTGATGAAATTGAGATCGTCGGTGCCTCAATCTCAATGCTAGTGCACGGTGCAAAAATAAAGTTAAATCTTGTTGTTTCGTGTATTGTGTTTTAGTTAATTGCTTTTCTTACTGTTTGCTGGAAATTTAATGAAATTCGCAAAAAAAGTTTCCTCGCGTGATTTTAACGATTAATTCCGTGGCCTTTGTGTATAGATACCTTTTACTGACGCGCTTTTTTCTTTTGATGCTTCATGGAAGAATTGTTGATCAAGTTCTTCTCCTTTATGGCTTTCGTTTTAAAGATATTGCAGCTTTAAAGTTGCTTAATTATCCAATTGATATCCGCTGTTTTTTTTTCGATGCGGTGGGATCCATAACTCAGAATTCGGTAAAGGAAAATAAATTTCCTTTACTGACTAATATTGATCCCTTAGTAGAAAAATAAAAAAGTAGACACTTGCGAGAGAGAGAAAGCCGTTTATTTCAAGTGGTGAAGCTTTAATTTTCTGCGTTCATCGTAAATAATTAAAGAGGGGATAACTTCTGAGAGAAGTTTATTTGCTAAGAAAATGATCAGTTCAGTTATTCCTTTTGTAACTGGGATTAGTTATTCATAATATTCTGTCCCCACTTTTTCTGTCCGCTCTCAGATCTTAAAAACTACTAAGTCTAGAGGGCTGCAAATTGATATGTTGATCATCCACCCTCCAGTCATCAAACTTACTAAATTGCTGTCCTCTAGCCTCAGTAGTTTTTATTTTATTTAAGGCTAAAACTAGCCATATTCGTGCGCATGGCAACGATATGGGATAGGCCACCACTGGGCAGTGGTTAAAGTTTTATGGGCCGCTGCTCATAACCATTATACCGAGACCACCGAAAGATGGATCTGTTTTCGGTGGTCTTGATTGTACGATGTACAGAAAACTCGATTGCCCCGAAGAAACTTTGTCGCATTTTTTACTTGTTTATTTTATTGGCAAAGCATGTAGAATCATTATTAATATATTGCAGTTAAGGTAGGATTCTCACTGATCTCTGTTATAGGCCAAGTGATGTTGGTGTCTTCAAATACAAACTCCTCTTGGTAGCAAGGTCAAGTTATATTGAGAAAACGAAAGATAAGCCCACAAAGGGGTTCTTTATCGATCAGTTCCTTCTTCAGATAAGCTTCACAATGAAATTTAGAATGAAAAATGGTTCACGAACAACGGAATAGTTTTATAGCAACTTAACAATAGCCAGATTACTAATGACCTGACAGATATATATCTGCTGTTATTGATTTGGTCATTATGCTTTGTGGAAAGTATAATGAAGCTTATGATAATTTTAAACAAATGTATGAAAGGGTAGGTCAATATAAGTAATATATTTATAATAATTATATCCTCCTTGGTGATAAAAACATTACCAAGATGAATGAGAAAATTAAATTTGTATTAGAGAGAGAGACTGAAGTTTGTTACCGGCGAATTGCAACGATGTATATAAAGGAAATGATCAGAGATAACTTCACTTCTGAAAGACTTGTTTGACTGAAGAGTAGATGATAAGAGACAAAGAAAAAGGGAACGTTATAGGATCGTTAATTCTTGAATGATAGTTCTGCAGTATATGAAAAGGGAGTTAATAGGAACATGATCATAAAATATCCAGTTACCCGATATGATTATAGACAGCCATGAAATTATGTTAAGTGTGATGATTTCACACGAATATCAACGCACATACCCGCTATATATTTATATATATATATATATATATATATATATATATATATATATATATATATATATATATATATATATATATATATATATATATATACATATATATATATATATGTGTATAGTATATATATATAATGATATATATACTGTATATATACATGTATATAATATATATGTATGTGTGTATGTGTATCAGAGGATTAGAACAGAACAAAGAGCATGGGGCTGTCTTCATAGGAAATAATAGCTCACTAAGTAACCAGCCTCCTTGTGTGAGAACTACCACAGGCAAATCAACAATAAGTAAAACACATGCTGGCTAGATACCACTAACTTCCATCTATCAGTGTTTTAGTCTGATCCATTAATCTCGCCTTTGAGAATGAAGATTGAGGGGAAGGTATATGGGATTCTAAAGAGGAATGAGATTTGAAGGAAACCTGACATTCCAGCTCAGTAGACAGAGAGGAGAAATTGCACTAAGTCTTGTGCTTACTACGTGGTCTGGAGCCTCCAATGACTGTCACTGCATAATTCATTCCGCCAAGAGAGAGAGATGGAAAGAATGTCTTGAATTTGGACTCAAACAATTTTAAGATATATTGAACTTCATTAAAATCAGTTATATACAGTTTAAACTGCGCCTCCGTTAAGAGGGGTTTTCTTTCAAG
>NC_089787.1:33048123-33060623 GCF_040412425.1 Macrobrachium rosenbergii | reverse complement strand
AAAGCAACCGATCGCACCCGAATGAGGTCGTCACAGGTCACAAGAACCAGCGAGGCTAAGTGCACTTTCCACCCCAGAAAGGAAAAACAAAAACCAGCTATTCGTCAAACTGTCCCCTCTCTCCGTTTCCTTGAGACTGTGTCCAAAAAGGAAGTCGCACTGGAGGGGAATGTTTATTCGAAAGAGATGACATACTGGATTTCTTAGTCTTGTATTTTGCTGGGAGAGCACTTGCGGCGATGTCTTTTCCGAATCAATATTTGGGCAACGATGGTGCAGCAAGGTTGCACCATTTTGGAAGTGGTGATTTTGATAAATATGTATGTGTGTGTATATATATATAATATATATATTATATATATATATATATATATGTATGTATGTATGTATGTATGTATGTATGTATGTATGTATGTGTATATATATATATATATATATATATATATATATATATATATATATATATTTATATTTATATACATATATATGTATAAAATTTATATGCATATTATATATATATATATATATATATATATATATATATGTAGATATATATAATATATACATACATATATATATATATGTGTGTGTGTGTGCATGTGTACTGTATATATGTGTAAGTGATTGTGTTTTTATTAACATGTGTATCTTTGTACTGGGAGATGCTTAAATGGAAAGTGCTGTAAGGAAAGAATAATGAGGCCAAGAATAATTCTGACCAGTTTCAAACACTTTCAAAAGGACTTCGAGGAAGAAATACGAAAAGAATGTATCGGCCGAAATAGAGAATTTTGGGGCCATTATCACCGAGCTACATCCCTCGAGATTTAAATCGATCATTCTTAGGAAGCAACAAGTGCGTCGGGATCGGTTTCCTCTATTCAGACAAGTTCGAAATGAAAACTAAAACGGGCGAAATCCCGGGGGCCTGGGGGGTGGCGGTTTGTTTGTCTATTCAGACTTCTTCAAGGGGACCAGTCCTCTTGAAGATATCTGACTAGGCTAAGTCGGTCAAGATCATATCTCTTGTTTTATATGTTTCAGCCGGTGGTAGTTTTCATACATATTTTTACCTATCTATCTATCTATCTATCTATCTATCTATCTATCTATCTATCTATTTATATATCTATCTATAAATATATATACGCATGCATATCCACACATGCATAATACATATAACTAATATATATATATATATATATATATATATATATATATATATATATATATATATATATATATATATAAATTAGATGTAGTATGCATATGTGTTTGGGTATGCATGCGTATATGTATATACTAGTATAAACGTAAAAAGAGTCACATGATTCTAGTATAATAGAGTACCATGCAAGATTAATAGGTAGACATTCATTATCAATCTTTGCACGTTTATTACAAACGATATATATATATATATACTTGTATATATATATATATATATATATATATATATATATATACATATATATATATACACACATACGCATACACACACATACACACACTCTAAATACAATCCAGTGTTACCTTTTCTCGCCATTCGCCAATATAACATCCCCGGAACGAAGGTGCTTTGATCCTAGCCTCATAACGTTAAGCAGCATCTTTGGAGTGGGGACAATAGTCTTTGGGTAATAATATATTCTGTGCCCAGTCTCCCTGCTCATAGGCCCTTCAGAGTACGCGCAAATGAAGATTCCTTTGTCCGACGCTAAGTCTGAACGTGGCGTTTATATGGGTATATGTATACTATTAATATTGTGTGCGGTAGGTTATTATTGATATCCAATGCTGTCCTCGAATGTATTCGTCGTAGCGGTCTGGTTGCATTTTGTCTCTTTGTTTTGTTAAATAAGTAATTTGCCTTTATAAAGCATACGTTAGTTTGAATTTTTATGTTTGCTATACCAGGCTGACGCTACTGAAACCGGGATGCCATCCCTACTGACACTTCATGAAAATGGTTTCAGATTTCAGTGTATACCTGTACAGTCACCGCCCTACTTACGAACATTCAACTTACAAACATTCAGAGATACAAACTAACGGATCGCAAATTAAAATTGTGTTCAGAGCGCTCCCCTTTGCCACCCGTAAGTTCAAATTTTGTTTTGCACCTATTCTGTACATGCAATGCTGTATGTACAGTGTATTGTGTTTTAGGATGAAAAAATGTACAGTATTGTATTGACTTTATTTCATACTGTAGTTAAGTAGACATGAAAAGTACAGTAACCAACTTTCAAACAATTCAACATACAAACGGCAGTCCGGTGGTGTCTGTAATTATTTGACTTTTGGTGTTACTTTCTGTAAAATTGTCTCAAGAAAAATATTGGCACTCAAGACCCCTTGAGGCATTGGCATGGTGTTAGCAAACTCATCCAACAACCCTAGCTCTTCAAAAGAGAGTAAGAAATTGTCGAACTCCTAGTTTTTATAAAGGGGGATGGACTGATGAAAATATTATTCGTCGGCCTTTTGATCAAACTTTTACTGTGTTTCAGTTAGCAGATAATCTTTTTATAGTTTTAGTTTTTTTCTTTATTTGTTTAACGATTTCCCATCGTTGTCGACCAAGGTCATCTTTGCCTGTGGATGCATTTAAATATAAGAAATTACTTATTCTCTCTCTCTCTCTCTCTCTCTCTCTCTCTCTCTCTCTCTCTCTCTCTCTCTCTCTCTCTCTCTCTCTCTGACGTGGTGTAAGGAAGTACAGTGTTTAATGCAAAAGTTGCATTTTGGATGCTCAAATTTCAGTAATGAAAACGCCAGCCACTAATCAGTTTAAGTGGCCTTACCTGGAGAACCTAACCCTCTTTGTTATAAAATATTTTCAGTGGCAACTGCTTTGTATACTTAGAATCAGATTTCAAACTGTTTGTGCAGTGGCGGTTCCAGTTCACCTGGCTGGAAATTTTAAAGGGTAACAATGAAAATCAGCCAGTGTTGTGGCCAGAATAATGATAACATAATTTAACTTGTACATTTTTGTGTGTCATTTCAGGTAAAGGTCGTATTTCATTGAAATTGAAAGCTCGTCTGTACAGTCATTGCTGTCATTGACAAAAATTACACCTCTGAGGTCATCCGTGTTGTGAATTTTCGACATCTTTTTGTGTTAGTTAATTTGGTTCCAAGTTTTAATTAACTTAGTTCCACTGAGGAGAAAATGTTTCATAAATAACATGGATTAATGGCAGTATTTATGGAGAGACGTGTAATTACTGTATTCTTTTATTCTTAATTTCTCAATAGATTTTACTGAAGAACAGTGCTTTCATGTTTTTTTTTAGTCTGCAGTTAGTTTCAATCATTAGGAATTATATCACTCTTAATAACAGACGTCTTCATTTTCAAGATATTTTACATCCACTTATATCACTTGAATAATTGTCCTTAAACTTTCAAGACTTATAGATTCTCACACATAACTCATTTAGTTGTATGAATTATGTAAAATCCTAATGGGCAGTAGTAGAAGAATTCCAGGGAGAGAAGACAGCTTTAGTTGTTTCTCCCGAAGTTATAGCGTTGATGGGACGCCGGGAAATCACATACGACGAGTGTTTAAATTGTCCATCATGAAAAATTCCATCATAATAAACGCCCTGCATCCAGTACAAACCCTGTAGTAGTTACGTGGGCCCAGGTGATTGAGATCTTCAAAGCGATTAACTTACATGTGCTCTAGTTCGTAGTTGTTAATGAATGGTATTTTAGTTGATACAGATAGAAAGGTCCTTTATAACAAGGTCATTAGTTACACAGCTTTCGAATAAATCACCTGTTCAGGGACTCAGCCTTTCGTATGTTAGCAAAAACATGAAAGCTTGATAAGATCAGGTTACAGTTTAATGACGGTTGTGAGAGATTAAATTTTACTCTTGCAACACGTTTAGATATTTAATTTTCAACCTAGGAAGAATCTGTGACCGTTTTTATTCTCTACGCCATAAACCAAGACCCATAAGGCATAAGGATCCGAATGACTTAGAAACTATTCTTAAGCTTCCTGCGTACATGGACGTTACCTATACGCTCTTCAACAGAAGGCTCACTTATCCTACTCAGTATAGGTTCGCTCTGAACCACCACCAGCTAAGCCATTGATACAGGGCTTATAGCAGATCGCCCTTCAAAGGGAAACCTTCATCAAGACATCCTTAAATAAATCCGTATTAAACCGATCATAAACTTCGGGCATTGCCTTTGCTGATCATTTTTTCATGTAGATTTGATCGTTTTTTATGTACCCTGATCCTAGATTATTTGCGCATCTGAAATGCCTCGATAAAAGTTCTGAGAACGTAATGAGGAAATAGGGAATTTCGAACGACATTTTACGAACCCACATGCATATATTCAGGTATGCATTCGTAAATAATTTTTAACAGAACAACTTTAAATTTGATCTGAAGTTAACTTGAAAGTAAGCTTATGTATATGTATATATGTATGTATGGATGCATGTAGTTATGTATGTATGTATGTATACTCATATATAATCATATGTATATACATATGTGCATACACATACATATGAGTGTGTGCATATTTACATACTGTGTTGGCGGTTAACTTGTTATTAATAGTCTTTCTGGTTAGTATTTCAGCTGATATTTTGTAAGGTTTCCGTAAAGAGATTCATTGCTGATTCAGCAGTAAAACCTTGAAAGTGTCAGAAACAGTTATTTTGGTTTACTTCGGAGGCACTTTCGCTGAGAGGAAGTGGCCTAATGTTGACAGATAACTATTGTTTTCATGTTGACCTGCTGACTAGTCCGTCTGAGTTATTTTAGGTTGTCAGCCATTGGACAGGAACGTGATTTCTTGCTTACAGGAGTTAAAATCATATTTATAAATGTGTCAATGTGCAATATAGCCATTTTTATGTGAGATTAATAGTAAATTTGTGCAAAACACGAAAACATCTTTTGTGTGTGTGTGTATATATATATACACACATATGTATATATGTGTATATGCGTATGTATATATGTATGCTGTATGCATACAGGGTGTGTGTGGGGGGGGAGTGGGGGGGGGGGGTTTCAGAATCCTTTCTGCAAAACGATCACTGATACATTCATATTTTAAATGCTGAATTGCTGGTGAACCTCCTTTGAAGAAAACTTCATAAAGTCACCCACTTCATACTCCTGCGCCAAAGGCTCGTCGGCATCCTGTCAGACCCCATATACACACACACTCACACACTGCGCCACTCACCTCTACGCACACACTGTAGAGTCCAGGATGTTGAGTCCCCTCCTTTCCAGTACCTCTTTTATACCATTCAGCCATCCCTTCACAGGTCTTCCTCTTCTAATCGCCCCCAATACTTCCTTACTGTATATACTTTTCTCCAATGTTTCATTCTCCGATCCTTCCACGTGACCTTACAATCTCTTAAAACTTCTGATCCAATCTTTCGCCTACGTTAACCCATTTACCATTTCCGCGTACCCCCGCATTCATCCTTTTTACCCTCATTTGTGCTCAGTATCCACAATGCCCTGAAGCTTCAGTGTGAGAGAACGCTTGACATCAGTAATTAGTTACAAAGCCTTTATTTACAGACATTACTTGGCATTATTAGTCTTCATTAATAAAATTGCATTGTATTAAGTCTTGTTAATGTGTAAGCTTTATATTATTTGTTTCGTAGTGGACTTAATTATTATAAAGTACGTTAATGTCATCATTTAATATCCAAGTAAAAGAAAATTCCGGAGAAACAGTACGAGGAAAGTCTTTTGCCGCAGCTCATATGTTCCGTTCTTGAAATGGTCGCGGAAGAAAGTGCTTGCAGTCGATTACTAGTTATAATTTTGAGTTCTTTGTCATGATCACATGACCTTTTATCAGTACCACTTCAAATTGAATTCATATTCAAATTGAATCTTGTTCTTTTCTAAGGCCTATTTCGGGTCAAGCTAGGGAATTTCCCTGGAATCATGTCCCTTTTATTTCTAACTGGTTTATTTTAAGCAATGTCATGGCTGAGTCTTAAGTGCACATTTGTTAGAGATTTATTCTTGCGTTAAGGGCATGACGCTTTCATGGATACCAGATACCACTTCAAATTGAATTCAAATTCAAATTGAATCTCGTTCTTTTCTAAGATCTATTTCAGGTAAAGCGAAGGAATTTCCCTGGAATCATGTCCCTTTTATTTCTAACCGGATTAATTTAAGCAATGTGATAGCTAAATCTTGGGTGCATATTTGTTAGGGACTTATTCTTGCGTTAAGGGCATGACGCTTTCATGGATACCAGATACCACTTCAAGTTGAATTCAAACTCAAATTGAATCTTGTTCTTTTCTAAGATCTATTTCAGGTAAAACGAAGAAACTTCCCTGGGATCATATCTCTTTTATTTCTAACCGGATTATTTTAAGCAATGTCATAGCTAAGTCTTAAGTGCACATTTGTTAGAGATTTATTCTTGCGTTAACGGCTTGAGGCTTTCATGAATACCAGAAACTGTAGAACTGTTTAGGGTTCGTGTAACATTCGGAATATTACGTTAAGCAATTTCAGCGATGCCGTTTTCGAATGCCATTCACTTCCTAATGAAGTTGTAACATTCTCCAGATTTATTTTAGATTGCCTTCAGCTTCGTATAATAAATGGTAGCTTGAGGGGCTTTTGAATACATCTAATTATCTGATTTCTCTCACCCTTAAATGCGTCTTGACGTCACAAATGCAAATTCAATTATCCAGAAAGCGGGAGTCTTTCAATAGACCCACTTAAGAACAGCAGCAGCCGATCCGAGGGAATTAATATTTCCTTTCCTTTGCAGAGTTTTGTCCTGTTTATATATATATATATATATATATATATATATATATATATATATATATATATATATATATATATATATATATATATATATATATATATATATATATATATATATATATATATATATATATATATATATATATATATATATATAATATATATATATATATATATATATATATATATATATATATATATATATATATATATATATATATATATATATATATATATATATATATATATATATATATATATATATTTATATATATATATATATATATATATATATATATATATATATATATATATATATATATATATTTATATATATATATATATATATATATATATATATATATATATATATATATTTTTATATATATATATATATATATATATATATATATATATATTATATATATATACATCCTCGTCACATTGGTTTTATTTTTTTTTTCAAGCTTGATAACGTATGAATTTATGAACAGAATGGACAGACCTTTTGTGCGCATTTTGCATCTTTCATTTGGCCATTATTTCATTATTTTTTTCGCTTGCAGCGTAGGCTGCAGAGGGTGTAAATCACTGGAAATATTTTTCCTTAAAATATTCCCATTGGGAATATTTTTCCTTAGAATATTCCTTTGATAACATGATCTTTAAAAGGACAGTTGATAACAATTTGGTGTGTTCAGGAATGGGGTTTAAGAAATATTTAACATCGCTTGTACACTGATGGCTTTTATTGGACAGTTTGACATTCAGCATGTGGTATATGCCATACGTAATTATCCACTGCCAGTCATCATATTCAACTTATTTTTTGTGCAATAATTAAAAAATTTGAATAATGATTTCTCAGGTTGAATTATCGTTTTATATGAATTCATATAGAGAGCGAATAGCCTAGGAAAGAGACAAAAAGAGAAAAATTTTCATATTCCAGCAAAGACATTATTTAGGTTCCGGTAATTACTTTCTTAATTTATTTTGACAGCAAAAGAGAACAAGCTTCGTTTTCTTATGATTTTTTTTTATAAAATGTTTCTGCAAAGGTGAATGACTTTATGAGAAACTCTTCAGAAGAAGTCATTGCATCGCTGAGATTGAAAAAATATCATGTCAATATAATTTATTTTTTACCTAGATGCATACTGGTTCTTATAAGGAAAAGCAAAGAATGAGATCTTTTACAGATGGAAATCATGTTGTAAAACCAATAATTTTTTTACAGATGCAAATCATCTTAATGTAAAAGCAATAAAATTTTTTAAAAATCCAAATCGTATTGTAAAAACAATAAATTTTTTACAGATGCAAGTCATCCTATTGTAAAATCAAATTATACATTTTTATACAGAAGCAAGTCATCTTATTGGTTTTATAATTCACAGTGTGGGCTCGCTCTTAATGCGCAAGTTAAAAAGCCCATTAAACTGATGACAAGATTCCACCAAACAAAGGACCTTGGATCCTGCCGACATCCAGAGAGGAGAATAACACTCTCCAAGGATGATAGATGACAGAGGTAAAAACTTTGGGACAGGGAAACAAACAGTCCCACTGAAGCAGGCTTTTAAGGCAAATGGATCTTTGCGAAAGGAGAGACGGCTGCTCCAAATAAATCACATTTTCATTAAAAGGTAAACATTCTGCAAGGAGGTCAGACATAATGCAGAAGGGAATGGCGCATAATATTGGGCAACTTCCTTTTACAGAAAGAGAGTTCTTAATTAGTTCGCCCAACCTAAAAAGGAAGAAATATTCAGAGGCAAGGAAAGATTTCCAAGAAATAAAACGGCCAAAAAGACTGGATTTAATATCAGCAGAAACACCTTGCAGTACGAATCTTTCTTGTTTGAAGAACTTTACTAACAAGTTTTTTTTTTTGGATGGGAGCCGGGTGGGGCGCGATAAAAGACTCGGATACGAAATAATTCTACCCTCCAAAGAAAATACATGTACTGTGAATGAAAGTGAAAGGAGGAATATAGAATGAAAGACGTAGTGGAAAGGAAATGACATTCCATAATACCATTTCTCTCGAGAAGGTTTTGTTTTCCCAAACAGTTCAAATCAGAAAGCACGAATGGACAACCAGGAAGCACTGAACAAATTAGAACAATTACTTGCTTAAACATTTTAGCAGAAAGCTTTAGAAACATTACGAAGACATATTAATTTAAGTATGTGAACGCTTAAATTTCTACACATACACACATACATCTGGATCTATATAGAAATACATGGAAATAATGGTAATTCACAGGAAAGGACCCGAGCCAATTCACAAACGTAGACATTCTCTATTGAAACACCCACACTAAGGGGTTATTCAGACTCAGGTATTTATATATAGATATATATTCTCTAATGTAACTGTAAATAACATTTCGCGTACATAATCTAATATGAACTTTGGTCACTTCGTTAACATTTTCACATAAGAATTAGTTCTCCGAATTTACCTAATTAATTGTGAAGTATTAATAATACATTTCGGTCTATCACGGAATTATGAGGTAACTGTGAAGTCGCCACCCGCGCCCCATCCAATCCCATTGGCAAGACGGGAAAAATGTCTCGCCAATTAATTACCTGTATCGCTCGAAATCCGAGACTTGCTCGAGAAGGGAAGCCGCTTCTGGAATGTATTATCTCTGTGGCTCTCTCCCCGAGAGAAACTCTATATCCCTTAATGAGTTTATCATTTAGATGCTGTATACATGAGCTTCGTTTTGGACGAGTGAATGTTTAATCATTTTGATAATTGAAACGGTTTTCTGTAGCTATATATATAATTCTCATTGATTGCTAATGCAGCTATCATCATTTTGTCGAGTAGAAATACATTATTACGTAATAATTTGTTAATTTAAAGGATAAATGTTGTAGAATAACTTTGAAAATGTATTTGGGGTTTATTTGGGATTTGTTGACGTTTTCATCTTCCTTCTAGGATACAGTTGGAAGATATGGAAGTTAGCTTTCAATAAAGTCTGGGTGCCTGTTTTTGTACAATGATTTTGATCTCAAAGAATTACTTAGTAAGGTTTGTGTACACATGGATGATGACTGCAGCCATTTTGTGAAGTTACTTTTATACGACTGCATGTAAAAATATTTCCATTTATTTTAACAGACTTTAGGATTGTTAAAAGGTTAATCGGTGAAGATTCCTAGGTCATGTCAATATCAACATGATTCTCTTTCCGTTCGGAATAGTAATTTGGATGTAATAGCTTACATTAGATGAAGTTCTGACCGTGAATGGTTTTCAGGGAATTTTCGTCATAGAAGATTACAGGCTATAGAAATGGAAGCTAACAATAGTTGAATGTCAGCGGTTTAAGGTTATTCAAGTCAAGAGTACTTCGGGCCACCTTGTAGTGCAACAAAAGTAAAGCTGTAGAAGCTCGATTTGCACGATTTTCGTGGAAATTATCAGAACACGAATTGTTCGTGTATTTAGTATGTATATATATATATATATACATGTGTGTGTGTGTGTGTGTGTGTGTGTGTGTGTGTATGTATGTATGTATATATGTAACACTACCAGATGCCCTCTTCCCCTGTGGGAGGCGTTGGCTCCTAGAGGATACAGCAGCCTTCTGGTTCCTCAGTTTGAAACGTGATTAAATTATAATACAGAACACTATGCAGTACAGA
Source organism: Macrobrachium rosenbergii (assembly GCF_040412425.1). Classification (NCBI taxonomy): domain Eukaryota; kingdom Metazoa; phylum Arthropoda; class Malacostraca; order Decapoda; family Palaemonidae; genus Macrobrachium; species Macrobrachium rosenbergii. Next base: position 33,050,127 of record NC_089787.1, on the reverse strand, counting down.
ATAGTTTATCTATAGGCTCACACTAACACACACACATGTATATATATATATATATATATATATATATATATATATATATATATATATATATATATATATATACACAAATACATATAGTAGATATAAATGTGTGTTTGTTTGTGTGAGTAATGAACTATTTTGCACGGCATAGGGTGTTCTTTATTTTATAATATAATTATAGGTTCCAAACTGAAACAAATTTCGGCAACGCTCTAACTCTTGAAACTTAGTGGCAAGCCTCGGGGTTTCGTGGTCGACCCTCCATGATTAACTTTTTTTTTTTTTTTTTTGTTGACGGGAATCTTTATAAACACAGCGCGGACCCCTAATGACCCAGAATTCGGTAAGTGGAACTTTTACCCCCTGAGACACTCTTCAGCTTTTTTAAAGGTCCGGTGGGTAATGTGCTTTTCTTTACTTTAACTTTCCAGTTTCAGTGGATATGATTTACAATTCAATATTGTTTTTTGTTTCCTTGTAAGTTATCAAGGGATGATATTGTTCCTGCCTCATTTTTTTTATAGGTGAGCGAATTGTACATAGGGCATTTTGCATTATTAGTTCTATATTAAGAGTTATAAACCCTTCGTCTAAATATATATTAGACGTCATTTCATGACTTAATGATTTAAATAAAGCAAATAATAAAACTCTTAACCAACAAACCACGAGTTCAAGGTATGTTGGAAACTGAGTCTGAATCCACAACTCACTGCTTTACTTGGTAGATTTCAATGAGACAGTCGTGAAAAAATTAGAATCGTCATTATTCGGAATTTATGACAGCCTAAGACTGTGCTTGAGAATTTGTCTTAGATTACTATACTAATTTTTTAAATTTTTTATGATGTGAATTTTTTTTGAAATTTCATACAGTCTGCAGGACTGCGAAGAAATTCTCATTTACGACATGGATTTCTTTCTCGTGTTCACAAGTCTTGAGCTGTTCAGCAAACCGTATTTTGTACACACAGATCTTTTGCTGCAAACCTCTGTAAAAGACATTTGCTCGACATCTTATTCTACTAACTGCTAATCATAATATGCAGTATGCACATACTGTATATTTGGCAATGGATATTCTTACTCTGTAAGTACAAATACTGTATGTTTGCTCTCTCTCTCTCTCTCTCTCTCTCTCTCTCTCTCTCTCTCTCTCTCTCTCTCTCTCTCTCAACACACGCACACATTACTGTTGACTCTCCTTTAGGACTGATTATTTGTTTTTTGATGTTAAGAGATGTGCTAATTATTTCAGTTTATGTAATAATGCCGTTCATATTAATTAGGTCGCTAGTCATACTATGGAAACGCAGGTTTACTTGGCTTAGCATAATCCTCTCGAATTTAATATGCAAGGTATTAATTAAGATCTTAATACTGAAATACTATAATTCCTGATCTGCATTGAAACAAACGTATTTGTAGTCTCTATTATATGCAATTAAACAGGAATATATTTCCATATTTAAGTATGTAACACTATGAACTTACTTTTAATGCTTTCTCACCAGAAAAGCTGATTTGTTGCTTGTGATTAGAAATTTAGAAATTTTCATTTAAAAGTTATTTTTCTGGTATTGGGAGAATTTCATCTAAAGTGTTTTTTCCCCTTGGGAAATGTATTCACAACAGTTTCTCAATTTTTTCTAAGAGATTAGGAATCAAATAAATCTAAATTCCATAGAGAATTTTTATATAAAACTCAGTAACTTATTTTTTGTACTGGATAAAAAAAATATGACTTTTTCATTTATGTAAAGATCATAGATATTCTGTATGCATCATCATCCTACCCACCCACCCGAACAAACGACCAGCCAATAAAAAAAAGCGGTAAATTGGCGTCCATTCAGTCGAGAAATAGACAAGACACATTTACATGTACGCTAATTCTTTGACAGAAACCGAGGTAAAGACGGTTCCGGGAAATACCAGAAAATCTTTCTACCAGGAAGACCTGGTAAAATGATATGCAAAGTT
>NC_089787.1:33000623-33045623 GCF_040412425.1 Macrobrachium rosenbergii | reverse complement strand
ACGGCGACAAGTCCTCTACAGGGACTCTAAGAAGTCGATTGAAGTCGTGTGTAAGACTTCCTTCCCTTCCTTGAAGGAATGACCGAGGTCGATTACCGATCGTCAGAGGTCCATTCCCGTAGGGGGTTAGTGCCGTCATCACATTTCATGAGATGCACTGTACAGTAGGCATTAATTAGGGTTCTTTGCAGCTTGCCTTCGGCCCCTATCTGCAACCCCTTTCGTGCCTTTGACTGTTCCTCCTTTCCATATTATCTTTCTTCTATCTTACTTTCCAACCCCTCCTTACAATTGATTCATAGTGCAACTCCTTTGAGGTTTTCCTCCTGTTGCACCTTTCAAACTTTTACTGTCAACTTCCGTTTCAGCGCTGAATGACCTCATAAGTCCCAGTGCTTGGCCTTTGGCCTAAATTCTGTATTCAGTCAGAGCTCCACAGATTGAACTAAGTTGTTTCCCTTGCGTTCTGGGGAAGGAAAAAATTGAGTGAGAATTTTTAAGTTTCCAGAGTGATGTTTTTAACTTGTGATTTCTTCTAAATAATGTTAGATCTCCTGGAATACTGGAATTTTTAAATTTAGGATTATGTTTAAATAGTTGGAACACCGTAAATAAAAACGCTGCCTTCCTGGTGAAAGTAAGTATTGCTGCTATTTAGTGCCTTAGTTTTGTATAATAAATTGTGGAAATCATTTGACATGTATGAAATTAATGGAAAATTTTGGAAAGCCAAGCCTATATAAAACCTACAAACTTTGCCATTGGCCAGTATACCTATATTGCTCAAGTTTAGAAAACATCTAAAATTGAGTAATACGGGCAATTTTAGATAACATTACCGGAAGTATTTAAGATACAGCGCACCTTTACAACCACTCCAATACCCTTTTGTTATTTCTTGCATTGGTATTCATATTATGAGTTCTTGACTGAATATCTTATTGGAAGCATATGAAAATGAGGACATGTGTCCTCTTGTGTGTAATTAACGATTCAAAGTGAAATTGAAACCTGCAAAGGTGTGTTAATAGTCTGGTGAATTAGCATAAGTTCTAAGCTGAATTAATTGCGCATCAGAAAACGCGTTAAGGCTCCTAATAATGTAATTCAGAAGTGTATAAATAATTGGTCGCGTATAAGTCGACATTGTGCTAAAAGCTGTGAATGAGCTTTGCAGTTTATTAATTAGGCCAGAAAAATTAAGCTAATAGATTTTTGCAACTGTTTGGAAAATTCTGAATTATTATCCTGAAATTTTAGCCCTAATGATCGAGGTATTGAGAGTGCGCGATTCGCCTTAGCAAACCGTTATTACTTTTATTTTTCATTTTAAGTTTCAAGTTTCTATTGCCTTTGATCCATTTTAATTATTTCGCTGGTGTTTCAGTTCCCCTCTGGTGGAGAAACTGTGCTTGCGAGATTTGTTTCCTATGTTTTTCTGTTTCTCCACTTTTTTTTTTTTTTTTTTTTTTTTTTTTTTTACTTTTGTCCTAATGAGATCCTGTTGTCTGTCATCCCTTTGAGTTGCCTTTTTTTATAATTTCATAGAACAAAACTATAATTGTGTGTCCCAGTTATTACTTTGATCGTGGAATTTTATATTGCTTTTGTGGAAGTTGGCTAAACCAAACTCGACCTTAAACATGTAAAAAGTGCGCCGAAGTTTCTTTGGCTCAATGGAGTTTTCTGCACAGTTGCTACAGCGTATAATCAAGGCCACCGAAAATAGATCTCTCTTTCGGTGGCCTTGGTATAATGCTGCATGAGCCGCGGCCCATGAAACCTTAACCACGGCCCGGTGGTGGCCTGCTCTATATCGTTGCAAGAAGAACGATTATGGCTGACTTTAACCTTAAATAAAATAAAAAGTACTGAGGCCAGTTTTTAAGATTTGAGGGCAAACAGAAAAAAGTGCGTACGGACAGGCAAAGCCGGCACAATAGTTTTCTTTTACAGAAAACTAAAACATTGCTGAATACCTTAAAATATACTAGAAAAATAAAGAGAAAATTATCTATTCATAGGTAAACAGGGATGAAGTCTTGATAAATTTCCCCATGAAATATTCTGCTCTGTTTTACAAACAATGACTCAAAGTCTTTGCAACGACTCTACTAGAAATTTCTGAAATTCCATTCTCTTCTCAACGGGGGTTGTCTTTCATGAAATTCTTCTGTAAAAAGAAGAGAAAAGAATTCATGAAAAGAAGTTAAATAAATTAGAAGTTCCCTTCTATGGGGAGAACTCGGTGCCTGTTGAAAAGTCTGTAAATGAATGGAAAAAAGTATATTGATATCTTAACAGTAATATATTATTGCTTCATACACTGCTCGTGTTAGGGTAAATACAGGTCTTTGTGTTGAATTGAGCGGGTGCCAAAATAATTTTCATAATCATCCTTTGAACAGATTAGTTTAGATCCGCGAATGGTAATTCCAGAGCAAATAAATTATCAGTCATTATTTCCTGGAGGAATGTTCGTGTTCATCATTATATATATATATATATATATATATATATATATATATATATATATATGTGTATATACATATATATATGTGTGTGTGTGTGTGTATATACATATACACACACATACATGCAAACATACATACATATATAAAACAGAAAATGTATTTGAGGTGGTAAGAAGATGGTTTCTTCGAAAGCTAAAAAGTTTCCTTTGTGTGCGTTGTGGGTTTTACTTCACATCTAATACATACATACATACATACATATATACATACATGTATGAATATATGTATGTATAATACACAAAGTTTCCTTTGTGTGCGTTGTGAGTTTTACTTCACATCTATATACATACATATATACATACATGTATGAATATATGTATGTATAATACACAGAGAGAGAGACAGAGAGAGAGAGAGAGAGAGAGAGAGAGAGAGAGAGAGAGAGAGAGAGAGAGAGAGAGAGGAGGTCCAGCAATAGGATTAAGTTTAGGTATTATGTAGCATTCAGCTTCATTTTTATTTGTTCTTGATTTGTCATATTAAAGTTTCACTTTTCGCAATAAGCAGTTTCATAGGATCCTTTATTATTCACATAAAGCATATTCGTCCGGCCATTTTCATAATTTGAGTTTTGTGTGATTGCCTGGAATTGCAAGTTAATTAAGATATGAAACCTTTCTTCCGCATAAAGCCTCTCTAAAATATAATTACAGGCCTTGTTATATTTTTATGAGCTTAAGTATTCAATTATAGCACTTTTCCTTCTTCCAGTAACGTTGCTTTAATATCTTAATACACATACAATATATATACATATATATATAATTATATTTATACATTATATATATGTATATAATGTGTGTATGTATGTATTTGTGTATATATTTATGGTATTTCGTTTCTATTCAATGAAGCCCCCTAGTTCGGTTGTAGTCAAGGATGATTATATATATACTCGTATATATAAATATATATACATATATATATATATATATATATATATATATATATATATTATATATATATATATATTTATATATATTTACATGCATATGAAATATTCATTATGCACGTAATCAATGCAATATTCCAGGTCTGTTGTAGTGTGTGTGTGTGTGTGTGTGTGTGTGTGTGTATGCCTTATACATATATATATGTATATATTGTGTGTATGTGGGTGGGTATGAATTTCGTAGAATTGTAAAAAAAAAAAAAAAAAATTTTCATGGTGTACAGAGAGTTCTAATAGCATTTTGCAACTCCTGTGAGGTCGGTTACTGAAATAAAGTAAAACATGTACCCGTGCGAATGAACTCTGGAAATTTAAATATCTAGTGTGTATAAAAAAAGTCAATTATAGAGTTCAATGTTTCTCTTTGATTGTCTGGTAGGTTTAATTAAAACAAGACTTTTTTTTTTTCTAACTACTGGTACCTCTGCCATTTTTATTTCTCTGTAGTTAACCAGTACATAGGACCTGGGATAGCGATGTTGAATTTTTTTTTTTTTTTTGAATTTTATAGGAAAAAATAATTTTTTGCACATTTCCAAAACATTATTGCTGGAGGGTTATTTCGTTTGGGAAGTTTATTTCTTTTGGAAAGACTACGTATTACTTTATATGTTTTCCAACTGTACGACTCGAGAAGTCTTTTATATTTTTCAAAGACGTGCCATTTAATCCCATTATCCCTGTGTAGGCCTAGACCTGAGTAGCTAATTACGTACCGGATAGTTAGTCTTTTTATGTAGGTTTGTTGAAGGGTGGAGATAGGCATGGACTAATATCTTCATAAAGAATACTTGTCGTAAAACGTGAAGAGCAAAGGCTTATGGAACCACCTCTTCTAACTCGATAAAGTTATCTGTTTGTATGCACGTATGTACGTGTGTATGTATATATTGATGTATTTATGTATATTTCTTTTCTCTGACCTAAGTTGTTCTTTAATATTAGCTTGGCTTCAGTCTCCCATCATGGTCCTTTGCTCAAACGTGAAGAAATTATTTTAGGAGTGAAAAAGAGGCATTTGTGGACCTCTGGACCCGGATCTCATTAGATGGATATTTTACGTTTCTCGGCCAAAGGCCATTGTCGAATGAGAAATACAAGGACTAGTTTCCCGGGAGCAAGCGCCCAGTATATGGTGATAACCCGCGAAGAATGGTGATGGGGATATATTGCTATCTGCCAGCTTCCTACAAAATGCTTTTGGTTTCATAACTACACAATGCGTTCCTCTCCCTTTGGATATGGTGCATTAGTATCCAAATCGATTGTCACTTAGCAAAATCCATGTGCGATAACTTTTCTTAACCAAAGTGGCCGCAGGGTTTTAGATTGACCTCGCCTATAGATGGATTAGATGCGATAATTTAGAGAAAGGAGAGTAGATGTAAGTACCAACTTGCGGGAGTTGCTGACGTTTGTACAGTAGTTGATTTCTGTTGCCGGGGAGGAGCTGTTTAAAAGTGATTGTATACGGAAAGAGTTGGAAAGTGAATATTAGCTAGTGTTAGATTTGAGTGATAATGGAAACTAGTAAGGTTGACCGATGAATGATAACGCACAACAGTGTATATGGATAAATAAGTAGTGTAACTACAAAAGACAGTTTACTACTTGTTTTAAGATAAGGCTCTGTCAGATGTAACCATATGTCAGATGTACGCACTTCGTATACTTGTCGGTCAATAAGATTCTGTTCCCCGTAGCGGGTTAGTGCCGTCAGTGCACCTCATGCGGTGTACTGTAGGCATTACTAAAGTTTCTTTGCAGCTTCCCTTCGGCCCCTAGCTGTAACCCCTTTCATTCCTTTTACTATACCTCCTTTCATATTCCCTTCCTTCCATCTTACTTTCAACCCTCTCCTAACTGTTGATTCATAGTGCAACTGCAAAGTTTTCCTCCTGTTACACCTTTCGAACCTACCTACTCTCAATTTCCTTTCCAGCGCTGAATGACCTCTTAGGTCCCAGTGCTTGGCCCTTGGCCTAAACTCTATATTCAGTTCAATTCAGTAAGATTCTGTGGAAGAAGCCTGAGGGAGGGTGAAACTGTTGGACCGAAGTAAGGCCCAGTATTTCTTTTCTTCCTCCGTTTGTCCCTTTTGTGCGAAGTAGAGTACATCCTCATATTTTATCATTATAGCTAAAACAAATAAAGTTTCGTGGTTGCGCGAGCATGCACGCATACATACATACATACATATATATATGTGTGTTATATAATATATATATATATATATATATATATATATATATATATATATATATATATATATATATATATACAGTATATACATATATATATATATATATATATATATATATATATGTATGTGTGTATGTATTTATGTATGTATGTTTGTATTAATTCAACATTTAATGGCTAATAATTGCAGAGAACACTGTCTTGATTTCTGTCTGGGATCACCCGACCTTGATGAAACGTCGTAGTGTGTGTGATCCCAGACAGAAATCAAGACAGTGTTCTCTGCAGTTATTATCCATTAAATGCTGAATTAATAATGAACCCCTTAAGATATTAATGGCTTTTTATGTCAGGCTTTGGTTATCATATTTTGACGCTAATAAATGACATTAGAGCCCGACAGGTCAACTTGTGAAAAATTTGACGTATTTTTGTATGATAAATTCGTATATAACTGCCTCGTGTTCCTTCAGCTCTTCATATCAGATACTACCATCTTTTTAATAAAAATAAAAATATACAGTACATAGGAAATTAAAAATAAAAAGTTAATAGCTTTTGCCGGTGATAATAATTTGAAATATATGTACGCATTTATGAAATTCTTATCTGTCGGAGTCTGAAGGAATCCTCTTACCCACCTTTTGAGGCACTTGATGCCATGATGAGAGGGCTGTTCCTTGAAAGGAATTGCACTTCATTCGCTTCACTGAGGTAATCATTGATAATTAAGGCACTGAACGACATTAGCCGTCAACTCTTAAATTAACGGAGTTAAAAAATTCAGTGGGCTGTTACCAGAGAAATAAAACTATTTACATTATGCATATTACCCCTCTTTGTTGGTTTGAGCATGATTATTAAAAATCATTGCAGTAGACGAGTTAACACATAAGAATATTAAAATGATGCTGTTAATTCTGTCCGGTTATTAAGAAGGTAGCCTACTTTTCCTGTTTCGCTTACTTTAATTTTAACTGACAATGTTGTACAACTGTGGTAGCTTTTCTGTTTAGTCTGGTTAGGAGAAAATAATTGGAATGAATATTAATTCAGCAGCTATTTGCCTTCATATATAATATATCCTTTCCTTTGCATGTGACGATCATGAGATTCTTAGAATTCGTTGCATATGTTGTCTTCAGCTCAATGTTTTCATGGTCATTTGATTTTTGTTTTCATGCTCAATGGATTTTGTGTTTTCATGATCCTATTAACGCTCCTTTGCACTGTGCTTTCGCAGAGCGAGACATTTATCTTCATTGTTATTTGAATTTTGTGTTTTCATAACTCTAATATGATCTACAGTAACAGGAGAAATAACAAATTTGTAAGCTTATATGGTCCAAGATTAAAAAGAAAAGACAAAGAGAAAGAGAGCTTCAGGGAAAGTCTGAATCTGTGAAAGACCGGGGTACAAAATAAAAAGGGTTGTTGTGCTAGGTGATGTAAATGTAAAAGTGGTAGGTATTAACCTACTAGAGTAAATGTGTGGAATTTAGGCTTTGATTTTAATGTTAGTACTGTAATGCATAATTGCAATTAAAATTACTTATACCATATGAAAAGAGGAAATGTTGGATATTCAAAGTATATATATACACATATCTCTATATATATGTGTGTGTGTGTGTTATTGTACAGCTGTTCGCATATTAGTTCTCTTTGTGGTTTGTTTTCATTCTTACATTTCATGTGATCTTTACATTCCTTAGAATTCATCAGTAATAGGAATCATTTTAACCGGCCGAAGAATGTACACTGCAGATTTTTAAGCGGTAACGTGACTCAAAAGTAGGTTAATTAATTGAAAACACGATTTCTGCTTGGCTGAGAGATGAGAGCAGAGGTCTTCTCTCTCTCTCTCTCTCTCTCTCTCTCTCTCTCTCTCTCTCTCTCTCTCACGTTGTTCCCACACCCTGTGTTGATTGTTAATTTGGTTTTTCTTGCAGTTGATACTTGTGATATGAAATTAAAAAGATTTCGGCATAATAATTGAAGGGATTTGTTGGGCGACTGACAGTGCCTTTAATGATAAAAGTTGTCGAAAACCGAGCTCAGTGTGGAGAACTTTTGCTCTTAAAGTAAATTATGGAAAATTGTTTCTGACGTATCACAGTTCCCAACTGAACATGGAAATGCGTCGGCGTTCTATTTTTACACTCAGCGATGAGCAGTACCATTCTTCAAGGCCATAATTGACATCGTATAATGCAACTGAAGTTTTTGGTAATCACCCTCATGACAGTCCTCTACGAAGCGTGTGTCAAATTCCATTTTATGATTGATTGCAACTGATTTATTCCTTCTTTGGACCATTAGTTTACTAGTCGTGCTATTCCTAGTTTTTATTTACTCTTCCTTCCATCCTATAGCTACCCAGAAACATAATTGAATACTATTTTAACTCTATTCCATATTTTATCCATATTCTCTTTTTATGCTCCTGCCACTTCTTATCAAACTCCCCTATTCTCCTATTGAGCATTCTGGACTTTCTTTTCAACAAAATGATGACCAAATATAACTGAATCCCTCATCCTCACACCAATACATTCATCAACTTGCTCATTCAATCTTTTCTCTTTGATAAAACAATTAATTGAAGTCGTTTTTATCAAGAAGATTGTTATGGAAACGCTCTTTGTCGTTTACTTCGAACGGAGGAAATTTATTCAAATAGATAATAGAAAATTTTTGAAAAGGAAAAATATTCTTATACGAGTGAGTACAGTGTGAAATCCCTGTTATGTTCGTATATTTTTAAATATTAAAATACAGTAATCATTGTAATGCACAATCGGTAAGCTGCTGCCCTAAACTCATTTGTATTTAATAGTTTTTGTAAAATATTTAATTATGTGAATTAGTTTTGCAAAACTTACAAAACATGCATTTTATATACGGAAATTTTGAAAGGACAGAGGTTTGTTTTCCCCCTCAAAAAAAAAAAAGAAAAAATAAATAAATTTATATTTTCCTGTTACACGTGTACTGGTTGGTAGCTTGTATTGATTGGCCTCTCGGATTCTTATTTTTCAAATTTTTTTAAGGGCCGACCACCATATTTTTTTTTTTTTCATTTAAACTCAGTTTGTTATCTTTAGATGACTTCTAACCATTTTTATTTCCTTTTTGCATTTTGTTGTAGTTCCTGCAAAACTGAAATTCAAGAAGCTATAAAAGGAGTAGACAAAGGAAAGAAATTTCTCTCGTGCGTAATGATTTATGTACGGGACTGTTCTGATCGACTTGAAGAAGCAGCACCTATACAACATTATTACGTGAGGCGTTATGAAACAAGACGGTTTATTGAGGTTTATCGGTAACTTAAAATAAAAGAATGAATTATGTTTGGAAAGCTGGGTTTCAGAATGATGAGGCTTGGAACAGCAACAAGGACTATATACTACAGAATGACTTGGGACAGCAAGAAGGCCTATATACTAAAGAATAACTTGAAACAGCAAGGAAGATTATTTAATAAAGAATTATTTGGAACAGCAAGAAGGTCTATATACTAAAGAATAACTTGAAACAGCAGGAGGATTATATAATAAAGAATGATTTGGAACAGCATGAAGGACCATATAGTACAGAATGACTTGGAACAGCAAGAAGGCCTTTATGCTAAAGAATGGCTTGGAACAGCAAGAAGGCCTATATACTAAAGAATGACTTGGAACAGCAAGAAGGCCTTTATACTAAAGAATGACTTGGACCAGCAAGAAGGCCTATATACTAAAGAATGACTTGGAACAGCAAGAATTTATACTAAAGAATGACTTGGAACAGCAAGAAGAACTATATACTAAAGAATGACTTGGAACAGCAAGAAGGCCTTTATACTAAAGAATGACTTGGAACAGCAAGAAGGACTATATACTAAAGAATGACTTGGAACAGCAGGCCTTTATACTAAAGAATGACTTGGAACAGCTATATACTAAAGAATGACTTGGAACAGCAAGAAGGCCTTTATACTAAAGAATGACTTGGAACAGCAAGAAGGACTATATACTAAAGAATGACTTGGAACAGCAAGAAGGCCTTTATACTAAAGAATGACTTGGAACAGCAAGAAGGCCTATATACTAAAGAATGACTTGGAACAGCAAGAAGGCCTTTATACTAAAGAATGACTTGGAACAGCAAGAAGGACTATATACTAAAGAATGACTTGGAACAGCAAGAAGGCCTTTATACTAAAGAATGACTTGGAACAGCAAGAAGAACTATATACTAAAGAATGACTTGGAACAGCAAGAAGGCCTTTATACTAAAGAATGACTTGGAACAGCAAGAAGGACTATATACTAAAGAATGACTTGAAGGCCTTTATACTAAAGAATGACTTGGAACAGCAAGAAGAACTATATACTAAAGAATGACTTGGAACAGCAAGAAGGCCTTTATACTAAAGAATGACTTGGAACAGCAAGAAGGCCTATATACTAAAGAATGACTTTTACTAAAGAATGACTTGGAACAGCAAGAAGAACTATATACTAAAGAATGACTTGGAACAGCAAGAAGGCCTTTATACTAAAGAATGACTTGGAACAGCAAGAAGGACTATATACTAAAGAATGACTTGGAACAGCAAGAAGGCCTTTATACTAAAGAATGACTTGGAACAGCAAGAAGGCCTATATACTAAAGAATGACTTGGAACAGCAAGAAGGCCTATATACTAAAGAATGACTTGGAATAGCAAGAAGGACTATATACTAAAGAATGACTTGAAACAGCAAGAAGGCCTATGTAATAAAGAATGACTTGGATCAGCAAGAAGGCCTATGTAATAAAGAATGACTTGGAACAGCAAGAAGGCCCATATACTAAAGAATGACTTTGAACAGCAAGAAGGACTATGTAATAAAGAATGACTTGGAACAGCAAGAAGGCCTATGTAATAAAGAATGACTTGGATCAGCAAGAAGGCCTATGTAATAAAGAATGACTTGAAACAGCAAGAAGGCCTATGTAATAAAGAATGACTTGGAACAGCAAGAAGGACTATGTAATAAAGAATGACTTGGAACAGCAAGAAGGCCTATGTAATAAAGAATGACTTGGAACAGCAAGAAGGACTATGTAATAAAGAATGACTTGGAACAGCAAGAAGGCCTATGTAATAAAGAATGACTTGGGACAGCAAGAAGGCCTATGTAATAAAGAATGACTTGAAACAGCAAGAAGGCCTATGTAATAAAGAATGACTTGGAACAGCAAGAAGGCCTATGTAATAAAGAATGACTTGGAACAGCAAGAAGGCCCATATACTAAAGAATGACTTGGAACAGCAAGAAGGACTATGTAATAAAGAATGACTTGGAACAGCAAGAAGGCCTATGTAATAAAGAATGACTTGGGACAGCAAGAAGGCCTATGTAATAAAGAATGACTTGAAACAGCAAGAAGGCCCATATACCAAAGAATGACTTGAAACAGCAAGAAGGACTATATAATACAGAATGATTTGGAACAGCAAGAAGGTCCATATACTAAAGAGTGACTTGGAACAGCACGAACGCCTACATACTAAAGAATGACTTGAAACAGCAAGAAGGACTATATAATAAAGAATGATTTGGAACAGCAAGAAGGACTATATACTAAAGAAGGACTTGAAACAGCAAGAAGGACTATATACTAAAGAACCTAGGTGATGGGAAATGTGAAAGGTGTCTGGAAGTCATATACACAAACAGTGACACTTCCAGTGCTAAAAAATGTGACTAATGACGTTTCTGTTCTTACTTAAAAAAAAAAAAAAAAAAAAACTTACTAAATGACATATTTGTTAAGCTGCGGAGGGGAAAAAGATAGTAACTTTTTGAAACAAAGTTTTGCACCAGACTATTTTTAGAGTTGAAAAGATACCCATAGCTTTTAACTTCATAGAGTTGCTAAAGATTAATAGTGGTGCCAGCATCTAAACTATCTTCTCTCTCTCTCTCTCTCTCTCTCTCTCTCTCTCTCTCTCTCTCTTTCTCTCTCTCTCTCTCTCTCTCTCTCTCTCTCTCTCTCTCTCTCTCTCCATCTCTAAAAATAAGTCATATGGAAATAAAACCAAAGGTGCTCTTCTCGATAACAGTTTTGGGAAAAAGTACTTTAATCAATTTGAAACCTGTTAATGCCATCAGCGGCTCTGTATTGGGTGATGAGGAGCTCCAAGATAAGGTAATTAGAGCCCATGGTGTGGAAGTGAGACAGTACTGACTAATTAAATTCGTAATTATCTCTCCAGACGTAATTGAAGCAGTTTATTGGTCAAAGCCCTAGTTTCCTAGGGTATTTTTGTATAATTAAATTAGTACTTAACCTCTTTATTGCGAGATTCCAAGCTGTTGGAGGAATAATAAGTTTATGGAAATGAAAAAAAGGCATAACTCATGAGTAGAAAAGTTGACGGGAACCACTCATTTACGAAAACTACCCACGTTACGTTATCTTTAATAGTGCTCCGTAATTTCAAGTATCAAAAGCATGTATTGAAGGTAAAAGGCAAATATATATATATATCTAACTTAATCCTATAAGCCAGCAAGTAATAGGTATTAGAATGGTAGCAGGGGCATTTGCAACGATTATGTTAATGTCAAGAGGGAACATTCATCCTTGAAAGGGGTAACAGAAAGAGGAGTGATAGATTAAGTCCCAAAAGACTTTCTTGCTTTTTGGTAAACCATAATTAAAAAGGAGGGGATATAGAAGTAGTTTCACACTTAGAAAATCCCATTGACTTTTAGATATAGTATGCAATTAACCAATGTGAGAAATTTCAGTCGCTTGCTAAAACAGAAATGAATACAAATAAACGGCAAGAATGAATCCCAAAACGCCTAAATTTAAAGAAATATTGAGGACTTCAATAATTTACATGCTTGTTACGTCCATAATATTTCTGAGAAAATATTGAGAGAAAACGTAATGCTGGATCTAGGTTAACTCCTTCCGGCTATTGAGTTAAGGACCATTATGTTCTTCTGACCCAGATTCTGTTCAGAAATCTGATCTCCAACGAACTTCCCAGAGCCTATTAAACCTGCTTTCGTTGTGTATCGTTTGATAATCCATGCCAGTGGCTTGTCATAAGTTTTTCTGTTAGGACAAATACTGATGATATATTAAATGCTGGCAGACAATTTGGATATTTCATATAGTTGAAAATGGTTTAGATGAATCTTTTCGTTTTTTTTTCTGAGGATGATTACAGTATCAGTGGTAACTTTCTGAAGTTATTATTATTATTATTATTATTATTATTATTATTATTATTATTATTATTATTATTATTATTATTAATTTTCTTTGCCGTACAGTTTATTTTATGTCGAGTTTTGAGTAATCCTGCCACTACCTCGGAAGAATATCTCGTCTCATTCTTTTCCAAAAGATTATGATTCTCTTTTAGTCTCCATGACCATTCCAACGTTTTATGGTACCTCCTTTATCCTTCCCATGATCTGCATTTGAACCGCCTGCGCTTTTTTCTTTTTTTTCTTTTTTACTTTCTCCAATGGAGGAATTTATAAACAATGATCATGTCACTCGGGATGAGCGCCATTTATCAAGGATGTCACTGTTGAGAAAAATATGCGTTCTCTTGGTAGCTTACTTTCTTGGCATTGCTTATGAAGGGAAGCAAGTTCAAGTTCATGACCTTGTGACCACCCAGTGGATGGAAAAGCAGCAGGAATAGAAAGCTCGTTCAAAGAAGTAAGAGGCGATTTCGAGAGTAAATGAATTTAGGAACCTAAGGGGAAATTGATTATTTGGAACAAGAGTTAATGGTCTTACTGTCAAAAATGAGATGACGAGGATGATGATGATGATGATGATGATGATAATGATAAGTAAATTCGAATAAGGAAAGAATTTTTATCTTTGTTGATAACTTTTTTTTTTTACATTCTTGTAAGCCATTACCGCAAAGATGAATCTTAAATATACTGAAATAATTCTCTAAGTGTTTAATTTTATTTTAAATTATATATATATATATATATATATATATATATATATATATATATATATATATATATGTTTATATGTTTATATGTATGTATGTATATATATGTATATATACAAATGTAAATACATATACAGCATATATATATATATATATATATATATATATATATATATATATATATATATATATATATATATATATATATATATATATACAAAAGATAAATAATACACGAATAAGAAAAAGAGCAGCGGTAGTTAACCTTTCACCTTCTCTTTCTTTCCCTGGATCTAATCAAGTTGTACACCCCCAGCCATTTTCAATCAACATTTTTGCTGAAGAGGGTACGCCAAAGAACAATTTGAAACTGTTGGTAAATCAACATGCTACTGTTGAAAAAAAAAAAATCCTTCATGATGGAAATAGCTCAGAGTACATAAGGAAACTTGCCTGCTATTGTCGAGGAAGTTCGGGTTTTACGTCAACTCGTAGAAAGCTTCCGAATCAAAAAGAAAGGAAAATGTATTCCTTCTTTATTCTTTTTATATACGGCAAATCTCACCTTCTCACCATTATTTCATTTCATTCACGGTTCCTATGATGCATTGCAAGTTATTAGGTAATCAGCATTTCAGATTGTTCACATATTAATGTTAGTGGCGGTACAGAGCGGTAATTAGCCTCGGATCTTAATGAACTTCGTTACATGTGTTTGTTCTCTGCCCAGCTGACTGTATGTATAGTCAGTATATGAGGTTATCTCCAGTGTATGAATTCATACTCTAATCAGGTCATATTACTCATATGGATTTAATTGTTACTTAATCAGGTCATATTACGCTAATGGATTTAATTGTTACTGAGAGAGCGATGTCGGTCTTAGTCATCTGTCATTGTTTGTTCCGGTTTGAATTACTGGACATTGCTCATTCTAAAATTATGAAATAGTTTGTTTGGGCCGGGAAGGATGCTGTTTTATCAATGTGTAGTACCTCCAATTTTGTGATTATCATCATCATCATCATCATCATCATTATCATCATTGTTCATAAGGGTATAGATAAAATTTCCGATATATATTTGCATTGGTAGTTTTGAGTTTACAACTTCCGTTTATATTAAAGCTACAAAATGCTAGTATGAGAACACACGTACATGTCCATGAATTTGAATTAAATAAACGTGCATGCAATATATAAAGCGCAAACATACACACACACACATTATACATTATATATATATATATATATATATATATATATATATATATATATATATATATATATATATATGTAATGTGTATATGTATATATATGTATTTATATTTACAGAAATATTTATATATACATATTTACAGACATATAGATATATACATATGTATTTATATATTTACAGACATATTTATATATATATATATATATTATTTATTTATATATAGATATATATATATATATATATATATATATATATATATATATATATATATATATATATGTATGTATGTGTGTTTAAATTAAACTGAGCTTATAGTTTTGAAAGTATTTGCTGCACAAAGGATGTGATTTTACCATACGTCGTGCTCTTCATCATCCCAAATCATCAAAAGAAATGTTTATAGTTCATCGTCTCAGTTACCAGAGTAGGAACTCAGCAAGTTTCTGTAATGCTTTTCGACTTCAAAAGATACCTCCTTCAAAGTTTTTGTTATAAGCGATCCCTCTGGGCAAGTGGGCGTTTGTGCTGGAATAGAATGATTACATCACGTAAGTTTCGTCAGAGACGGCGTTTCGCCAAGGTGTTCCTGGAAGAATACTACTGCTGGAAATAAGTCTGTTCGCCTTTTTGGTTTTCTGTAAAAGAAAACTATTGTGCCGGCTTTGTCTGTCCGTCCGGACTTTATTCTGTCGGCACTTTTTTCTGTCCGCCCTCAGATCTTAAAAACTACTGAGGCTGGAGGGCTGCAAATTGGGTTGTTGATCATCCATCCTCCAATCATCAAACATACCAAATTGCAGCCCTCTAGCCTCAGTAGTTTCTTTTTTATTTAAGGTTAAAGTTAGCCGTAATCGTGCTTCTGCCAACGATATAGGATCGGCCACCACCGGGCCATGGTTAAAGTTTCATGGTCCGCCACTCATACAGCATTATACCGAGACCACCGAAAGATAGATCTGTTTTCGGTGGCCTTGATTAAAACGCTGTACAGAAAACTCGAATGCGCCGAAGAAACTTCGCCGCATGTTTTACTTGTTTCATACTGGAACTAAGTCTGTCGGCCTTTTTCTTACTCTTTTTCGCAGAGGGGTGAATTGTGAAGAAAACATCACCGCGTTTCCACTTTTACTTGACAGTACTACTTTCATGCTAACTTTAAGTCGTTATGAGTTTGAAGTGTAAGTTTCGCATCATTACCAAAAGAAACGAGAACCTTTAGAAAGCAAACTGCCAATCAAAGTCTTGAAATTACTTCGACGAACTGCGAGGAGGTCGTTGAAAAATAATGATCGCACGCTAGTTTTTCAGCTCATGTTACCAGAGTGAGTTACGACTTGGAGGGACTATGGATCGAAGCACTTACACTTTTATCTCTCATTTATCCTTGGCGACCGAATTAATTACAAAACATACAGAGAAAATGCACATTTTGGAGCATGTAACATATACGTAGGTAGAAATGATCGGTTAGTTACTGGCCGCGTCTCGACTTGTTGTAAGCAGCCTTTGACATGGAAATATAATTACCAGCCATTTCAACACACGTTTTTATAAAGCTGATGTTAAAGAAGAAAAACTACGTGACATATCTGAGGTGGTATCAACAGCATACCCTTTAATTAGTTTCTTGAAAAATTAGTAATCGAAATATTTTCTAGCTACAGTAATGCACGTACGTTTATATTCATGTGAATTAGGTCAGGACTGAAAACAAATATATATATATATATATATATATATATATATATATATATATATATATATATATATATGTTGTACATTGCGTAGACACAACTGAAAACACGCACACACAGACAAGCATTAATAATTATGTGTGTGTTCAGTTATGTATACATAAGGTACTACATACATATATGCATAAATCGGTTTTCAGTACTGATTTGATGTTTTTCATTATAAGCGTACATGCATAATATGCATTATTGTAACTGGAAAATATTTTGTTTACTGTTGTTTTGAGGGACTAATTAAATGGTATGTTGTTGATTCCACCTCAGGTATGTAACGTAGTTTTTCTTCTTGAACATCAGCTGTATGAAAACGAATGTTACAATGGATGGTTATTAAATTTCCATGTCAAAGACTACATACTACAACTCGAGACACGACCACTAATTAACGGGTCAAACCTACCTACGCATATGTTGTATGCTCCAAAAGTCCTAACGTGTGATTTGCTGGCTATGAGGATATTATATTGGAAAAATGCGCTCTTGCCATTGTAAACTCTGTGGTAATTAATGATGGATATTTTCAACCTTATGTAATTTCATATTTATTGTTAGAATCTGATTGCTACCATAAGTATATAGTTGTATTTTCTTCTGTTTGCCAGTGGTCTTGATTTAGTAAATGATGTATTGTCTGCGTCGGTAGATTTTAGCATTTTGACCGTACCTTGATATAAATTGATTAGCCAAGCAGTCAAGTAATCCCAGAGCAGTGCAGACACAATCTCAAAGTCTTTATTTCATAAAAGAACGAAAGGGCCGGTAAAAATTAATGAAAAATGATTGGCAATGAAGAAACGTCACTGGAGCTGTATGTTGAAATATTTGTTTTTTTTTCAGTAGCTGAGTTTAATTCGTAGCTTTGCTGTTATGTAGTTTATTGTTAGGATGGTGGACGAAAATACACTGAAAATAAGTAACTGTAATTTACTGTCGTTCTCTCGATTTAGTTATGGACTAAAATATGTAGAATGGAAATTGCGTGGCCACGTGGAGAGATAGAAAATTGGAAGTTGTTAAAATGGTTATATTTAACTGAATGAGGAGAGTAATACCTTTCGGGCACTAGCCATCAATCCTGACAAATGAAGGTTAGTGATAGGAGGCAGTAGGTAGAAGAAAAACCAAATATTCCATTTTAATTTATTAGTTTGATAAAAAATGTGGAAGAGACCTCTTTGTGTATTTTTGTTATGTGCTCTCTCTTAAGAGGATCGGCTTGTTTGGAAAAAAATGTTTTCAAATGGTTAGAGGTAGTGACTTTGCGATGTTATGTGTGCTGTTTTCTTATCGAATCTTTCCATATTTTTCGTGTCAGAGAATCAATAGATTCAGTTTGTGGTTAGTAAAATTTTGTATAGAAATTTTGGCTCCTAACCTTGAACGATGATAATTGTAAACTGTGCATACTGGAACGTCCTAAATTGCTGTATTAAATGATTACGACGAAAACAAGATCCATTTTACTGGCTTATGATTTCTTTAGAATCTGTCATAGCTTTATTAACTGCTACCTTTTAGCAACTGTGTTTCTGTGTCCTTAATTTTGAGTTATGTATGAAGAATTAAAAACTTATGCATGGTTTTGATCGTATGATAACTGCGAGTCCACGAAACTGGGAGCTTGTTAAATTGCTTCGAAATTTTTAACAATCTAATGTCAATTTATATTCACAATCGATGCATAGATACAAACGCATTTACGAGTGTGGAAATAACTCAGTCTTTATCTTATTCTGATACTGTTCGTGTAAATTCCTTGTATTTGGAACAAAACAGAAATAAGCATAGAATGTCCCTGTGTATGAAGTTGCAGGTTTATAAGAGTTCAGTCTAGCAAATGAAAGCACAGCCTTGTTGTCAATTGTTTCTCCGACGACGCAAGCACACCTTTAGTATTTTCTTTTGTCGTTTCAACGACTCGCATAATGTGTTGGTATTTTCTGTTGTCGTTTCGACCACTCGCATAATGTTTTGGCGTTTTCTGTTGTCGTTTCAACCACTCGCATAATGTTTTGGTATTTTCTGTTGTTGTTTCAACCACTCGCAGAATGTTTTGGTATTTTCTGTTGTTGTTTCAACCACTCGCAGAATGTTTTGGTATTTTCTGTTGTTGTTTCAACCACTCGCATAATGTTTTGGTATTTTCTGTTGTTGTTTCAACCACTCGCATGTTTTGGTGTTTTCTGTTGTTTCAACCACTCGCATAATGCTTTGGTATTTTCCATTGCTGTTTCAACCACTCGCATAATGTTGTATTCATGTCATATTCACTGTCAATAACGAAGAAAAGTTTGATCTACAGAGATGTAGTATTTGCTTTTAATAATGATTTTGTAGTGATACACTGATTATCAGCTGTGATTATTAGAACAGAGAATAGCCACAGTTACTACTCATACAATTGAATCTGGCACTTTGTTTCCGCCAATTTTTATTAATGGCACCTCGTGCAAAATAAAACTTTAAGATCCAGCCAGGTTTCTTTTCAGCGTCCTCGTTTTGCACTAACATTGACAACAAAAAGAAAGCAAACCCACGTACAATATCAATGGGTGCACCCTAGTAAGATACCGAAGGGTATTGTAGTCAGACGAACCGGACATACAATTTTTTACGACTAAAAAGCCATCCGTTTATATCAATGGAATAAAAACCTTTTTATTTTATAAGCGGCCAGTTAGGAAGAGTTGGTTCCCTTTCTCTCATCAATCAAAATTTTGTCCAATCGTTATTGCTCGTTACTGAACCACATTCATATTTCAGTATATCAGATATTTATGAATATTTATACGGATATTCCTTTGTTAACTGTTTTACGTCATTTGCTTTGATCTCCGTAGTATTGTCCTTGGCAGTGTCTTTTCTTCTGTTCACAAGATTTATGCAATAGATAAAAACAATAAAGGTAATGGTTTATTTGAGAGCGAAGTGAGAAGCACCTTTTTATAAAATTATGAGCCAAAAAAAAACAATAATTTTTTAGATGTTTTGTTTATTCTGTACTAATCCGATACCTGCGAACCATGAAATTTAATTGAAGCCACCTTAAAACTGTTACCTCTTGCAAAATCTATTATTCAAACTTTTTTTTTTTGCCATTTACCACACAGATGCCAAACAGCTCGTATTCACACTGTCGTAAAAATTGATTAATTATCTGTTTCAAACAGGCTTTTCAGGCAATACTTAATGAAACAAATATACCTAGTTTCGTGGATATATGAAGTTATTTTGTTTACAAAGGAAAGACTTACCGCCAATCAGCTATTGAAAACAGAGCTTTCTTTAATCGCAGGTTATGTGTGGAGCCTATCACAGTTCTGACAGTGAAGGGGTTGTTATTCCCTTATTTTATTATTGTATATTAGCTTTATGTTTATTCATTAATTCATTCACGTATCCATTTCTTTCTTTGCTTGCATTGGTACTTAATTTGTTTGTGCAATAGAGAGCAGAGTAAAAATTTTTCACGTTTTGTATCCCAAGCCGTAGAAAGTAAGGCTTAGGTTCCCCATATACTCGTATGTTAATGCTCATCAGCCGGACCGAAAATCAATTAGGCCGGGTTGTCCAGCTTCAGTCCGTTGCATATGTCACATGGAAGGAATGGGGTCGTGGCCTAGGGGAATAGATTGATCTGCCCCTCTCCTTCTGAAAGATATACTATATAATATGTGTACGCTTGTAAAGTCTCCAAAATCTACTGTTCAGTGTCCGTGTAGGTACTTTAGATTTAGAATTTTTTGTGAGAGGAATCATATCATGAAAAATCTGGCTGCATATAGACTTAAAAATGTATATTTTTCTCATCCATTATCTATATTTAGAATTTTTTGTGAGGGGATATCATATCGTGAAAATTCTGGTTGCACATAGAATTAGAAATGTCCTATTTTCCTCATCCATTATCCATATTTAGAATTTTTTGTGAGGGGAAATCATATCATGAAAATTCTGGTTACATATGACTTAAAAATGCCATATTTGTCTCATCCGTTATCTATATTTAGATTTTTTTGTGAGAGGAAATCGTATAATGAAAATTCTGGTTACATACAGACTTAAAAACGTCATATTTTTATCATCCTTTTTTTTGGGTGGGGTTGGGGGAGGGAGGTAGTAATTTCGTGGCGCTGGTTTTTGTATTATTGGTTTACAGACGTGAAAGGGAGTGAGTAACATTACTCGGAATGAAAGAACAAAAGCTTTTTCAAGTTGCCTCGTTGGATTTCAATTCTTGGAAAATTCATATATGTGATGATGTTACCTTGAATATCTTTACTTGTTGCGACACAACATTTTCCTTTGCGATAACGTGGTTGGGGGCACTGACATTAGTTTTCAATATCTGTGTTCTTTGACTTGTTGTTAATAGGCATGTTTTTACCATGATTCCAGTAATCTATTTATCTATTTTCCCTTCTTAAATGGACTTTATTCCTGACCACTTGCAGTTGACTTCCCCTGAAAGTCTTCATGCCAGTGCGTTTTATTTCCTCTTGTTACTTTTGTCCTTATATCCCTTATATTGAAAACATTTGTTTTTAGGTAACACTGAGTTTTTTATTGGTAATCTCATTTTATAAGTGTTTAAACTCATATCTTAACTTTTGTTTTTTGTCGCTTTTTATACATTATTTTTTGAGCCCCAATTTTCGTTAGTGGTTTGTCAAAAAGCTGTTTAGTTAAATTGTTTTTATTATCACTGAAAAAAATTAAAGGACTTTGGTAAGATTGGCTATTTTAGTTTCTGTGATTAGGTCTTATTTTTATTCTGGTTTGGATAGCTTGGGTAAATCAGACAATTTCTTTAGGAAATACACCCATTAGTATATGAAAGTAAGTTAATCCTTGCAATGCATATGCTATAAGAAGAAAAAATGTCAGGTTTAGAAACAAAATATTGTTTTTTTTTTCTGCTAAGGTAATTGCATACGAGGCTCAAAGTAGACTTTTGTGCGCAAAATTTCTCATTCTCTTCTCTGTAAAGAACGAGTCCAAGAAAGTTGTCCCGGGCTAACAGATACTGGGAAGCTTCTACAAAACAGAAGAACTCTCATAGTTGTATTCAGACCCATTTTAAATCATACCGAAATTAGGCGCGCTATACCTGAAGTTTGAGGTAAGTCTCGTCGTAATTGAAAAACTTTTATTGAAACGTCTTAATATTGCGAAGGAATTATAAGAAACCGTTGCTTGTACGATAAGGAAAAGATTTTAATGCTAAAAAGTTTGTACGATAACTATTCACAGCAAGTAAATTCTGGTAAGTTTGTGTTGTCGTCGAGAATCGCACTGGATTTGTTTTTTTTTTTTTCTGAATTTTAGCAGACTATAAATTCATTAATATAAGCAGAGGTAGTGTCTAATGACCTGAGAATGGGATCTTATGTCAAAACAATTTCAAGACATCCAATTCGTGAAATTGTGAAAGGTTTTGAGAAACGACGCTGACAACACATCGGAGACGTGAGATTCCTCTTTCAGGAGAAAGTTCCAGAATGTGGCAGAACTAAGAGAAAATTCATCATAACTAGAGACTTGTGAAGCCTGATTTTACGACTTCCAGTCAGGCAGAGAGACGGGCACACGTACACGCAGACCTACACACGTGCACACTCACACACGCACACACACACACACCAGAGAGCAAAGTCAGAATATGATGAGACTTGAAGCCATTTCGAAATGAAAGTATTATTTAGAAGGAACTGTACCAAAGACAGTCCGTCTTCTTTAATGTTACAGTGTGGAAACCTTGTGACAAGAGTACGTAATTTATACGCAAAGAATATTTTTTTTTATTTAATGAGATGAAAGACCGCATCAAAGGTATTTAAAAACTCATCACGACTTGGTGATTCCTCAAATAACTTCCTGTCACTGAAATATCTAGGAGCTTTTTTCATACTCAGAGGACTGAATGGTACTTAAAGCAAGTAAAAAATGCGCCGAAGTTTCTTCGGCGCAATCGAGTTTTCTGTACAGCGTATAATCCTGTATGTAACTTTCAGCCACGACCCATGAAACTCAGCCATGGTCTGGTGGTGGCCTTTGTTGTTGGTACCTATAGCGGTGCCAGAAGTACGGTTATGGCTAACTTTAACCTTAAATAAAAAAAACTACTGAGGCTAGAGGGTGGCTGCAATTTGGTATGTTTGATGAGTGGAGGGTGGATGATCAACATACCA
The DNA here is from genome assembly GCF_040412425.1 of Macrobrachium rosenbergii. NCBI lineage: Eukaryota > Metazoa > Arthropoda > Malacostraca > Decapoda > Palaemonidae > Macrobrachium > Macrobrachium rosenbergii. The sequence continues at coordinate 33,022,794 of NC_089787.1, read as the reverse complement.
ATTTGCAGCCCTCTAGCCTCAGTAGGTTTTAAGATCTGAGGGCGGGCGGAAAAAGTGCGGACGGACAGATAAAGCCGTCACAATAGTTTTCTTTTACAGAAAACTAAAAAGAAAAAAGTGCTTACAGCAGAGCAGCGTAACTATTTTACCTCTTCCAACCTTGCCGTCCCAAAAAACAATGACGTCTTTAATTAAGAATTTCCTTCCGAGTTGAGGCATCTCGTTCTTTTCATTATCTACCGCCTTTAATTAACTACGGTAGATGACATAGAAATGTAACAAACTGCTTGCCTTCCATAACTCATACGGCCTCCTCTTTTTGCTGTATCCATCACAACCTCTCTCTCTCTCTCTCTCTCTCTCTCTCTCTCTCTCTCTCTCTCTCTCTCTCTCTCTTTACACCACAAAGGAATTAGAAAATTTTACGTTTATAACTGTATATATATTATATAATATATATTCACAAAGGAATATAGAAAATATGATATAGATCGTTTATAATGCTGTATATATATTATATAATACATATATTCATATATATATATATATATATATATATATATATATATATATATATATATATATATATATATATATATATATATATATATATATTCAGTAGATGAAACCTATTTATATGGAACAAGCCCACAGCAGCATTAACGTGAAATTCAAACTTCCAAAGAATATGTTGCTTTCAGCCTCCCACCGCAGACCCCACACCGCTGCAGTAACTGATCGCGATACATAGCCGCTGATTTTTCATCACCCTGGGGGAGGCGTGAACTCATGACATCTGAGTGGCATGTCTAGACACTACCCACGATACCAGTGTATATAAGTCAGTGTGGCAAAAGGATGACTGGAGGTATATGTGATTATTATTGGAAGCAGAGCTGAGATAGATGGAAGTTTAAAGTAGAGGCATTAAGACTGTGAATTTGACAAGAATGAAGTGAGGATGAACTGGAAGAAAATAGGCTAGAGTTAAATATACGGGAGATAAAAGTATGCATGCAGAGTTCAAAATTCCAGGATGATGTCATTCCTAGAGTCAGCTGTGAGTGTTTGTAGATTTAAGAGAGGGAGAAAATGAAATAAAGGTAACAAGTGGTACGATGGTGAAGTGAGACTTTTAATGAAGGAAAAAACAAAGAGTATTCAGAGGTGCAGTTGCAAGATAGTAAGAAAGATTACGTACTGGGCTATAATAACATAGATAAGACGTGTAATTAACTATGGAGGGTGAAATGAGAACGGACGTTAGGGTGAATAGGAAGTTCTACATGGATATAAATGCAGAAAAAAGTCAATAAGCAAACTGATCTTATAATGAAGGACGCATATGCAGAGATGCTGAGTGAAGGAAATGTTATTATGAATTGATGATGGGGTTATTTTTAGGAGCTGTTGAATATGTAGAGATGAATGATTCACGAGTGAAGGAAATCAGTGTAAGTCTGAGAATGTCTGTAAAGTGGCTGCTGAGCTGAGGAGAACAATGTTGCAGAAAACAGATCAAATTGTTCTGCCCGACCGACTGTTATTTTTTCATTATAGTGTATAAATTTGTATGAAACATATATATAAATTATGTATATATATGTGTATATATATATATATATATATATATATATATATATATATATATATATATATATATATATATATATATATATATATATATATATATACATATATACATACATAGTTTACATTGTGCAGATCCAATTACTGATTGGAGTTAAGTCATTATTGAATGCTGTCAGATTTCAGGTAATTGACGTAATTGATTATTTCCGGTGTCTAGTCCAAAGCTAATAGTTACGTATTAGTCGTATAATTTTTTTATTTGTATTTTGCAATATACTTTATAATTTACTTTGTTATACATCTGAATATTTAATAGTAGATTTTATGTGTAATAAGTAAAGGATATGAAGAGATCACATCCTTCATTTTCAATGCATGTGACAAGCTTGTTATATCTTATCCTTATAGGATTACGGAATACCCCGTGGGATCATGCGTTAGTCACATCAAGAACTTGTTTCTCCCCGGTGCAAAACTCCGTGCTTGAACTTAAAACATTTTACTGAGCTTTACACGAACCAAGAATTTGCATTCGTTGTCAAGGTGATTAGATATTCACTTCTAAGTTTTATTTTACACTGCAAAAAAAAGAAGGATTTCTTCACTCGACTCTGCAATATGAATAGGCTCCAGCCAGCAAATGAATCAAAGAAGGTGCTATTTCTGTGTTTCAGAGATCCTGATGTTAATAAGTTTTTCGTCTTTTCCTTATCTTTTGTGTTCCTTGCATGTGCAAAAGTCATAATTTTTCTGCAGAGGAAGAAGTCAGGAATTTATTTCAAATGTGTACTGGGATTGTTATCCTCACTTTCATGTTTCCCTGACAACAGAAATTGTGGAAATATTTGGTTTCAATTCACCATCTCTAATTGGTATCGAACGGACGTACGAACAGCTCCATAACACACACACACACACACACACACACACACACACACACACACACACACACACACACACACCTGATATTAGGACATCAGTTCGACCTAGAAAGAGGGCACAGCTTTCTTTGCTCGTGCTACAAAATAACAGAACCCTAATGCACAGGCCATCATCAAATGTTGCTAAGAATGGACTCCATTTCGGTCTAAATATAAGACTATGGTGCATGATTGCACTGAAGTCCATAATGTGGTAAAATTTATCCACTTACTGGAATGCCTCAGGGGTGAGGCCCTTCAAGCGAAATCAACCAGGGCATTGTTTCGTTGTTCCTTGAAAGTCCTAGGTATCCAAGTGATCATGGGGTGGAAAGATGTGTTTCTCGACTTGTCATTGCTTGAAGGTGAAATATCTGTCCACCTGCAACACCAGTTCCTCAACGTGCCTTGCGCATGACATTTCTGGCTTAGGGTATGTCTGTGCTGGCAGCCAGTTAGAATGTGCCCACACACATCCCTGAGAGTGGGAGTCGGAAGATGGAGGAAACAAGAAGTATGAGCATATCCTTGTACATGATAATTAATTTTTTGCGTTGGAAAACATTATGCTTGAAGCATTCTCATTTCATTTCTCATTATCTCTCTCTCTCTCTCTCTCTCTCTCTCTCTCTCTCTCTCTCTCTCTCTTCTGTGGTATGCGTGAATACACGGTAAAAATATCTTTACCTTTTTTTATTGGACACGTGCCATCGGGAATTGTCTTTGAAATCTTGAGTTTTCACTTTGCAAATTCTCCCCCTTTGGAGTTGTAGCGCCTTGGCCTGGATTTACCATAACATACAGTGTTTTGTTATTTTTTTCTAGAAAAATTTATAGTCATTTACCCCTGTTATTACTCGTTATTCATGATGATAGTTTGTTTCTTCAACATGTAAATAATTAGGTCATCTTTATTCGTAGAATGTGTTCTTGATTCGTCTTGAGTCTCTCTCTCTCTCTCTCTCTCTCTCTCTCTCTCTCTCTCTCTCTCTCTCTCTATTGCGATATCACATCACCTTTGAAGTAATCTGAATCAAGTTCTTATGTTATCGCCTTAATGTTCGTTGCACATTGTCAGTTGTCTTAACATACATTATCAACCTCGAGGGGTATACCTTGTTTTATTAAGTGAAACAAAGGGAACTATCCGTAACGTCAGGCATCGAGCAATAAAGACTTTTCTTTATGCCTTCATTCTCTTGGAAGTACCGTGCCTGATGATGATTGGTTCACAAAAGAATTAGCATTTGTTTGTAAAATGCAGTATTCCAACCATTGTCTAAGACTTTGAACGTTAAGATACCGCTGACAATCAATATGGCACTGAGCCCCACCATGGTTTTCTCGTATTCCTTTTGTGAGACTTTCTTACTCTTCAAATTGGTTTAGTCTTCATTCCTTTATTATTTTGGGTAAGAAGTATAAAAGAAAAGTCATGTTTCAGTATGCAGTAACTTTGGGTTTTGTTCATTCATTCTGATTAAGTCAGTCATGTGCTTCACAATTCATTCATAGGTCCTTAAGACGCCTTCATGTCAGGTATCATCATGTCCGTTCGAAATGTAACCATGTTAGTATAATTGTATTTTGAAATAAATACGATTAGTTTCTTGGGAATCCGTTTTACTTTAGCGAATGTCGTAGTCTCTCTCTCTCTCTCTCTCTCTCTCTCTCTCTCTCTCTTCTCTCTCTCTCTCTCTCTGTATATATATATATATATATATATATATATATATATATATATATATATATATATATATATATATATATATATATATATATATATATATATATATATATATATATATATATATATATAATAACAATTTTCCATTTTGTTTATAGTTTCCTTGTCGAAAATATCTCATCCTTTCAGGCCCTGTTACGTCATTATGAATCCTTTTCTTCCCCCCTAACTTTCCGTTTTGCGAATGAACATTGATCTTTGTAAGACTTCCCGGAAAGGATAATCTCCCCGGGATGGCAATTATATATCTTTCCATTTGTATCGATCGCTAGGTTATTATCTCGTGGCACTAATCGCTGAATGTCGTCTCATTCGTCCCAAGGTTATTTGCTATATATTGTCCGTGTCGATCGTCTAGTCGTCAGACCACTCGTCCTTATTGACAGTTGTATCGCTGGTGATTGATTGACGTACTGTTCTTATAAGGATTTTAGTTATCTCATTCTCCTCTCCAGGGTTTGTTGATCACCCTCGCTTTTATGATTAAGTATGATGATATGTCCTCGTGACACCTCGTCCCCTCGTAGTATGTTAGCTTCATTAAGATACTGATTAGCCTGAGTTAATGGTCAGTAAGTATGAGATTTAGGTTTACTTTGTAAATATCATACATGTGGCCTTGGCGAACGGCATACTGGAATTTGTTGGTGTCTATATATATATATATATATATATATATATATATATATATATATATATATATATATATATATATATATATATATATATATATATATATATATATATATATATATATATATATATATATATATATATATATATATATATATATTTATATTTATATATATATATATATATATATATATATATATATATATACATGCATACTTATATGTATGTATTTTCCGAATGTAAACTTGAGATTTTTGATTAATGACCATCATTACTCATGTTGAATGTAAAAGAACCATTAACGTTTTGGGTCTCTCTCTCTCTCTCGTCGTCTATCCATTTATTGATACCATACACCTCCAGTATGTGGTATATGAACAGGTAAGACGAACAGAGAGGAAGAGGGAAAAGTACTGAAAGTGACCGAAAGTGTGATGCAAAGGCGTTAATAATAAGGATGATAGAAAAGAATAACGCATGTTCAGGGATGGTCCAATAAAAAGTGAGTTTTTGACTTGGTCCATATAAACACGTAGAACAGAAGTAAGATGAAATTAATGATAAACTCAAAGAAAAAATTTAAAATACTATCCTGGCATGCAAGTTTGCATCTAGAAAAACTGACTACGATAAGATATACCAGAAAATTTCATACCAGAGAAATGAAAAATTGTGGCATTGGAGCTTGATTATTTATGGTCTGTGATGATATCTGATTAAATGAATATTTATAGGTCGATTAACGTCATGAGTAGAAACTCTGGCAGCATATTAAGCATTAGCACTCTTCTTAAACATGGCGGATAGAGTTGATAATTGTTATATCGGGAAACGTAGAAACACAAACCTGTGAATGCTATTTAAATATTTTAGTGGGCTAACAGGAGATTACCAACCACAATGGAGATTTTCTCCCAAATTCTTTAATTATTTTTATTCGTAAAACATCTAATTAAAAAATTCATTAGATTATTTAATAATTTGTTCATTACAGTTATTCCATTATTGAACAGTATTTATTTGTAAAGTACAGGGCTGTATGCATTGAGGATGTCGAAGAGGTCTTAGCTGATAACCTTCAAATGTTCTGTCCGCTTCCCGTATTTGGAGAGTGAATAAGCGTGATTAACATTGTACATAGTACATATTGATCTTGACGTATCTGGGTCTCAGAATCCACGACAGAGATAATTGTCGTGTATCCTTAGATTGATAAACTGGGTTTTCGTTCATTATTATTACTGTTGCTGTAGTTTTAAGGACATTGTTAGCTGTAGCTGCAATGGATAGAAATAACAAGAGACGGCAATAAAATGTTCGACATGAAAGGAGTATTCATCCATTATTCATCGTACTCTCCTTCCGTGAGTGGAGAATGGGGTTTATTTCACCGAAGTTCATGTAGCAACCAAATAATTATACTAATGATCAGCAGAAATCATTAATCTGTAGCGTAGTTCTGTATCCGCTGTTTTGAGATAGCAGGCTTTTGAATTGAGATCATCCTGTAAACTGCGCTTTATACGGCCTCATTATTTCGGTTTTCTTAGATCTGTCTGAAGCCCCTTTCTCTACAGACATATGGTGCATTGTAATAAGCGAGCTTCGTAGATCATTGTGGTGCTCTGAGGATTAAAACATCATCGGCCTATTAATAGTCTCAAGTTTCTATTGCTACTCCAATCTAAACCTCCTGTTCCATATCCAACCACTTTTTCCGTCCAATTTACTAGAAACCCTGTGCGTCATAGTGTTACCTCTGTTAACTTTTATTAGTACTTTTACAAACAAAATACTCATGATAATGTTTCACTTCAAAAACGTTTTATAATAGGTCGTATCCTGCGGTGATTTCATCGAAGTAACAATTGCTTTTATGTGTCGTCTGAGTTAAATATTCGCCAGAACATTAAATTCGAATTTAGTTCAAATCTCGTAATAATTTATTTATGTTCACCCCTTTTTCCCCTCGTACGAAATTTTGAATGTATTTTGCATGCAGCATTCTTTTCCATGCACTTTTACGAACACATTCGTATTTGTATTTTTTTTCTACCGATTGCTTACTATTCACGTGAATACTATTGACTGGGGACCTCCACGTCCAATAACGATTAGGATCGCAGTCTATCCTTCACCTTCTTTTATGTTTGCTTGATATTTTTCCCATGCCCGGGAATTGCGTTTGTGATAAATGGAAGGAAAATTCATGTAATGGGAATGTAGGATTAATAAATTACGGTTCCCAGCGTTATGTTCTCTGTTACTCCTGGGGCCAATCTTGATTGTGGTATTGTCTTAATAAATTACGGTTGACTGTGATATTGTCTTAGGAATTTCTTCTCTGAGACATATTGTCTTGTTGATGAGAATCGCATGGCATAGATATTTAAGTCAGAAAGATGTGAAAAGAAATTGAGGCTTGTGGGAGGATTGCATTCATAATCTTCCTTTTTGTAGATAATTAATTAGTGAGTGCGCCTATGCCTGTGAATATAGCGAGATTACACCACTGAATACGTGTACCTCTTAATGAAATTATTTTGCCAAAGCTATATTAATGCCAAGAGTTTCCGTGACAGATTTCAATAATTGTCATATCCTCACCCCTTTCTGGGAATCCATATTTACTCATTAATTTAGCTAATCTTCCCTTTCCAGGTAATGGTGATTAATTTTCGATTATCACACGTAAAATTGTTTTAAGGTAGGAAGATTTTTTATTAGCCTTTCAAGATATTTTAGGGGAATTATTGGTATTTATTATACTATAAGTGTATGTTAACGATGGCTTTGCATAAATTGCGAGGGCATGGTGTACATGCATCATTGAATGTATATATATGGCCTTTGCCCCTATAATTTCATATGTTGTAGGAGGCAGCAAATATGATTTTGTAATATATTCAGTATTTGACTTTAATCTAGCATTTATTTATTAATTCAGTGTCTTGTCACCCTTTTCATGGAAATGCGGCAGACTGAAAAACATGGGATATGTCGGAAATTGTGAAGAACGTAGGTTATGTTTTATGTTCTTCACCATTTTCGGCAGACTGAAGAACATAGGACATGGCTAAAGTTATTCGCATTGAACACAAGAAACAATATTTTGTTCAGAAAATATAATGATGAAATCATTCAGGGCTTTAGTACCCCTTTAGAAATGTTATTGACAGATGGTTAAGGTTGTTATAATGTACAGAATACCTATAGACGGTTGCGCGGTAGAGTTATATAGCTGAACCCTTAAACATTAAAGAATTACTTTTGCAAAGTTAGTTTAAGCGGATCTTTCACAGCAAGTACGATTGCAGTTCCGTTAATTTTAACTTTCATACGACAATTTTGGTGAAAACTTCACATGTATTTTTATTAGATTAATCTCCTGATTTATTTTTGGCGACATTTTCATTGCATTTATTTACTTTGTGCAAAAATCACATTTTTTTCTCACTGAATTGCTCACCCTTACCTGTTCCGTACATGATATCTCTATTATCCAATAATGACATGGAAAATTATCTTTGAATACTTTGTTATCAGGGTTTCCTTTTAATATATCGGGTGTCCTGTTTATATCATCCTGCTCGTCTAGTGCATTACTCCGTATCAAGTGACTTTTCACGGATACTGTATTTTGAGGATTAAAAAACGTTGCAGTCTTGTAAAACTAACTCAGCTGAAGTGTACATAGTAAAAGCTAAAGAACAAACACAGTGTTGTATCTCATTCGTTAAGTGTTTAGACGGTTAAGTAAAAAAAAAAAAAAAAAAGGCACGTTCGTTAAGAATTATGATCACTCCAGTTAAGTGTAAACTCACGGAAAGTTTGTCCTGCAGATCAAAAAAATCCGACTGTCGAGAATAACAAAATAAGGCCGGAGAAAAATGATAGACCATAGAATATAGGAGCTCAGTAATTTTAGCAAAAAAAAAAAAATAAATAAAAAATGCTGTAGATAAGGCAGAAAAGCATGAACGCTACATTGAAGGGAATTGGCATACTTCGTTGGACTTGATAGTGGATAAGAGATGAAAGCACCGTGCTGCCTATAAATCTCATGGTGATGACCTTTTCTTAATGCTTTTAATGTGTGGTAGGAAAGACTTATTTCATAACTGCAACTGGATCGTATGTTTCAACGCAGCTTTTCCGATGCATAGGAATGTGTTTACTGAAACCACACATTTACGTTGAAGTCGTTTAAATTCACCATCTTTGTTTTTTCAAAAGGGAGTGAAAACCAAAACCTATGTCATCAAGTCTCATTGATTAACCAAAGCATGAAATCAGGTAGTAGTCCATTGTTTCAAGTATCAAAATTCTAGTATGAACTATCAGAAAGTAAAATTCTTTGTTTTATTTATTCAAAGGAAGGGTCCTGACCGTTTCAGATATCTTTGCGCCTTCTAGAGAAGTAATTACAGCAGAAGAAAAGTTTGAAGGAGTGCACCTTTTTCGTGGCCTTTTACAGAAAAATAAATATTCACTTCTATGAGATCGAAACTTCGTCTTTCCTCTGTATAGCATTTTACCGGGTATTCAAAGGAATGTAGATTTGAAAAGTCTCTCTCTCTCTCTCTCTCTCTCTCTCTCTCTCTCTCTCTCTCTCTCTCTCTCTCTCTCTCTCTCTCTCTCACACACACACACACACAAAATAATAATTATTATTATTATTTTCATTTTTATGATGGTGATGATGATGATGATGATGATGATGATTATTATTATTATTATTATTATTATTATTATTATTATTATTATTATTATTATTATTATTATTATTGAGAGCTCGTGAAATACTGACACGGGTACTATGCCTATTGAAGGCAGCTTAGTAGTCCCAGAAGCTTTAGTGCTATGAATTATTCCGCATTATAAGCTTTACAAAATACTAGGAAAGATGTCAAGATTCTCCTTCTATAACGCCTCATTTTTCCATGAAAAACTTAAAAATAGAATAGACTGAAACGTTACATTTGATTTAGAAAGTGAATTGATTCAGATATCCTTTCACCAAGATATAAAAGAATGACAGTATATCATGTCATTTTACAAAGAGAGGGTTTGGAAGTGGAGTAAAATAGTTTCAGTTGCCATAAAAATTAAATGGAGAGCATTGTATTCCGTATACGGAAAAAACGTGATGTATTTTTTACATGATGTGTTGGCTTTTTAACATCCAGGAATCGGGGAAAAATCACTTTTGTAACGTAATGTTCTCTCTCTCATGAACCAACCCCAAAAAAAAAAAAAAAAAAAAACTTCAAATGAATGCTGACTCACAATTTACGCATTTTTTTCATTCTTTGTGATGGATCTAAGAATAGAATAGGCAAACATCCAGCAAATTATTTTCAAGATTTCAAAATCCTGTGTCCTTTCACCTGAAAGTGGATGCAATTAATATCTGCGAACGTTCTGTTAATTGAACTGATACTATATATAAAGAATTTTCTTCCTAAATATTATAATTTTCAATAATGGGCATGCTTTTCTCAGAAGTAAGTTCTTCCTAAATATAATTATTTTCTATAGCACATTTGCTTTCTGAAAAGTAAGTTCTTTGTAAATGTAATAATTTTCTAACAGTGCATTTGCCTTCTCAAAAGCAAGCTTCTCTGTAAGTACGAATATAATTAGAGCCATCATTCTGAGATTTCTGAAGTCACGTAACACTGAAACTGATATTGATCCCATGCATGACTGAGTAATGGTCTCTTACGTACCCAGTCGGGGTTATCCTATGAAGAGCTATAGGAAATGTTAGATCGTTTCTGTTAATGCAAATATAGGCATATTAAAGATGTCTAAATGTCTAATAAAATCGAAACTCATCACCTTCAGAGTAAACTTAGCAACTTTTCAAGAAAATAATTTGGTAAATAATTACAGAGGCAGGTACAGCAATCTACATTTTAATCTTTTAATCACCTGGTATTACAGAAGCACACCTTTACAACTTCTTTTTTCGTTGTCAACTCTTTCCCACTATTTTTAACGGTGCTCCTGATTGCTTAGTTAAATCCCTGATATATGAGGCGCTTATCCAACCTTGTTGATCTGTTAAGATAGTGTTACTTTCATTATCTTCACGACGCAGTTGAATGATTGAAAATCCTGGAATTATTATTGACGCTTTGAAGCATCAGTAATACTTCCAGGGGTGTCCTTTCAGACGAATAATTTTAGGTGGGTGTTCTTGAACATTAGGTAGGTATCTACCTAAAATTCACTAAGACCTCTTTAGATACACATGAGAAGCTACGAAATAATCAGTTCCTCGTTGGACGAATCGATATCGTTCTCGGCTAGCACCTTGCTGGGCCTGCGTTCGATTCTCCGGCCAGCCAATGAAAAATTATAGGAATTTATTTCTAGTGATAGAAATTAATTTCTCGGTATAATATGGTTCGGATTCCACAATAAGCTGTAGGTCCCGTTGCTAGGTAACCAGTTGGTTCTTAGCCACGTAAAATAAGTCTAATCCTTCGGGCCAGCCCTAGGAGAGCTGTTAATCAGCTCAGTGGTCTGGTTAAACTAACGTATACTTAACTTATTTTACTAAATAATCATCAAATTCTCTTTATTACCTGCCAAGAGAAATAAAGGAACATAAAACAACTTCCCTGGCAGAGGTTATTATTCGTCCCAGGGTGACTCCTTTTTGCGTAGACATTACGACTGATGGTCTTAAAGACAAAAGGTACTCTCCTTATTACCACTTCCTCGACTTCACGTCTCTCTCATAATGTGTAACTGATCTGATAATCCTTGTATCCTGCTCAAATCTGGATTTTGAAACCCTCTGCCGTTCCACTGAGTCGTCTTTGGATTACGATATCACCTAAGGAGGAAAATTCAGTAAGGCTATTATAATCAACTTACTTTTCCAGTGTTTAAGGTCATTAAGTTTTTGCATGTAACTCCTTATATATATATATATATTATATATATATATATATATATATATATATATATATATATATATATATATATATATATATATATATACAAATTATATATATATATAATATTTATATATTACATAATATATAATATATATGTTATATATATACAGTATATATATATATATATATATATATATATATATATATATATATATATATATATATAGTGTGTGTGTGTGTGTGCAGTTGAAGTTTAATTAACGCAAAGTAAATGAGATCATGTAAATCTGATATTGGGATTAACCGTAAAGTGATTTTGTATTGAATATTGATCTAAGATTAGTTGCAACTAAAAAAATAATAAAATGGCTCTGGATATCATTTATATACAATTATTCCATTCTCTCTCTCTCTCTCTCTCTCTCTCTCTCTCTCTCTCTCTCTCTCTCTCTCTCTCTCTCTCTCTCTCTCTCTCTAGGATGACTTGCTTTAGATTTACCTAAACGTCAAATTCTGTTTGCTTTTTACAGTTTTAATTGTCAGTTTATTGGAATGTTTTAAGCTTCATTGTATATCCCAGGCCTTAGGCAAAGGAAAAGTGATCCCCAGAGATTATGGCTTAACGTAGTTAAAAGTGGGTTATTTTGGTCTAAATATCTGAAACAGCGCGAAGAGCCGACAACAATGAGGTAAAGCTAAACGACAATATTGGAGAGATTTTCAAACGGATTTGCTCTTAATTCCCACCGTCAACGACTCGTATTTCTCTATTAGAGAGCAGTGAAAAAGCTCAACGGCTTAACAGAAGAGCAGTTGATTGCGTTGGGCTTACATCCAGTCAGGCGCCATGTCTGATAAGTGCCGCCATGTTTACCCGTCTGTGCGTTACCTAAACTTTTGCAAATGCTTGGTAACTCCGTCTAACAACGTTGAGGTGAATGACCTCATCGGACGTTTGATTTATTAGTTTACCTTTTTTTTTTTGTTTTACTTTTCGAATAAATGGTCTCTTTCTCTATTTCCTATTATCTTCTGTAACTTCTTTCAAACGAACACCGTATTCTTTTGAAGCTTGAATTTCAAGTCGATGGCCCCTGTAGGCTTGTTCCATATGAAAAGGTGTTTATCTTTTGAATAATAATAATAATAATAATAATAATAATAATAATAATAATAATAATAATAATAATGAAAGTTTTGTGACATTAAAACGACCCACTAGTTTTAATGACGTTGAGAACGTTCCTGTCATCACTGTAACCAGATGCAATGGATGCACACCCTGGGCAAAATTACACACATGACGTCATGTGGAACCATGAAAAATAATGGCAAGAGCAATATTGTATGCTGTTTTCAAAAGGGTCTAAGCTACCGTGATTTTTAGAATTTTCAGTTTTTTTATGTAACTTCTTATTACAAGGCCTTTCTGGAATACTTGACTTTGAAAGAAGGTTTGTGTTCAGGGAATGGGACTAGTATTCACGCTGCTGAATGATTTTAAGAATATAAGAAGGGTTTTATAATTGCTCCCTATGTTGTCTATGTAAGAATTATTTCTGTGAAGAGGAACGAAAATCATTAAAAATCCGCACGGGTGCACATATTTTCAAGAGCTTCCGATGGCATATTAGGAATGAGGAACATCCGAATCATTTCCTTATTGTAACGTCTAGACAACCGAAATAAAGGTTTTATCAGAGATGAATGGAAGAAATTCCACCCTCTGTATGTCCTTGCCCTTCACATTTAATGGCATGCATCGTTGAATAGACTCAAGTGTGTAGAGTGGGATGTGGAATACGCTGTGGGTTGCTTTGTCAATCTTATTCTGTCAGTTCTTTCCATAATTGTAATTCAGAATGAGTTCCCGTTCAACTGACATCTCACGCTTCTGATATTTGTATTACCCTTGTGATTTTATCATTTTGTTGCCTTCAATGAAAGTTTTGACAGATTACTTAACCCCTCTCTCTCTCTCTCTCTCTCTCTCTCTCTCTCTCTCTCTCTCTCTCTCTCTCTCTCTCTCTCTCTCTCTGTGTGTGTGTGTGTGTGTATGTGGTCAACCGAAATGCTTATATTCATATAGTCAACATTCTGGAGTGACGAAAGTTAAATGAATCATTCCACTGTCAATTAAAGATACAATTTTACGCCTGATACCAAAAACTTTTAACAATATAGATAGAAATAATGTCAAATGCTATTGCAGGGAGCTTTGCTCTTTTGACTTAACTGAATAGACACAGAAATATCTCGAAAACTGTAATACTCGCGTTGCCTATATTAAATCTCAAATGGAAATTAATAATTAAGATATTGAGAGCTACAAACCAGAACTATGAAGGAGGCTGCCTTTGACGGTCTTTGTGGATTAATGAAATAATAAAAAAAAATTGCCATGACAAAAATGAACTGCGCGGTGGATGATTTGGAATGAAAATTAGATTTCATGAATTGCTCTGACATCAAGTTAATCCGGTCTGATGCGACTTGATAAGTATGCATTATTCAACCATTCATGTAAAATGTTTTTAACCAAGAACTCCTAACGCCTAACGAATTTAGATCGTATCACTTGAATGAAAACAAGAATGATGATGTTCGCTGCTCATATATATATATATATATATATATATATATATATATATATATATATATATATATATATATATATATATGTATATGTGTGTGTGTGTGTGTGTGTGTGTGTGTGTGTGTGTGTGTGTGAGAGAGAGAGAGAGAGAGAGAGGGTGGAGGCTGGAGTAATGTTAACATTTATGGAAAGCATACCACAAGAAAGACTTGACTGGAAATTTCAAGGAGGCCCTTTGCGTCACGCGACTATCAATGGATATGTCTGTCTGTTCTGTCTGCGACAAAAATGGGCGTTGGTTAAAGACATGAAGATTTAATTTTTAAATCCTTACGACGGCGTCGTAGAGATAACAGGGAATGTTTTTGTTTACAGGAGGGTAGGAAGAAATGGAAAGTTTAGTGAAGGAGAATTATTATTCGGGATGTATTGCATGACAGAAGAGAATATCAGTTGTAGATGTATAGGAGGATGAACAGGACAGTCAAAAAGAAAGTGAAAGAGAACAAGAAAGCAAGTAGTAACTGTATGTCAGGGAAGTCGAATTCTCTACACGGAAACATCTGCACAGAGAAATGGATCTCAGAGTAAAAGATGCAAATTGAGAGATGCTATCTGAGGTGGATTGAGTCCTGGAGCGAACGAGTAAGCATTCTGAAGTATGTTGAATGTGGAAGACGGACGAGAGACGGAGCTGAACGACGCGAGAGGGGAAATGGTTACGAGAATTTTGAGATTGCTTGCGAAAGTGACTATTGAAGATCTAAGGAGGGTACGTTGAGGATAAGTTACAAATAAGTTACTTTGGTATGGTAGTGATTGTGTGACTAAGTGACTGATCAGGGTTTGTGAAGCACGCCTGGATAGTGTAAAGTCCTGAGGAATGACTGAGAAAATAGTTGTTTCATTTTTATAAAGGTTTGTATCGATAGAGAGGGAATGTAGAGAGTGTAGGGTATGCATGTATAAAAACAAGTTAAGATCGATTAAAAGGTTGTACGCTGGAAGCAAATTGTGTGTTAGAATATTTAATTGAGAGAGTGACTAGTTTGGTGTAAAAGTGTGTCCGTGACATTAGGTGTGTTACTTCTTCCTCTGTTTAGTATCTGATATATGGAGTGATGCAATAAGTCACAGAAAGGGCATTAGATGTAGTAGGAATATTGGTGCCAGGAAAATGACTGTGGATTTTGGTAGATATTGGCAGATGGTAAAGTATTGATTTGGGTTAGTGATCATTAACTGCATAAACTAGTGAAATACTGTGAAACTTTGGAAGAGGTTGAAGCTGAAAGTAAAAGAGAGCAAGAGTAACGTCATGATGGTAAGTGAAAAACCAGGAATGTGGAGCAATGAATGTAGTGTGTTGCGCAAGAGTGAACGTAGTTGATTCATATAGGTACTATTGAGTGAAAACAGCACATGATGGCATATATAATGTGAGAAGAGGTGTCTCAGTATAGTGAACCGTATAACCCCTTTACAGAAAACTTCCTAAACATTGGTTATTTCATATACATACATAGAAGGCCCATCAGCAGAACGTCAAAGACTTTTAACACTACGGCCTCCGCTTTTCTTTGTACTGTCCCATTAAGAGTTTCTAATAGCTCAAGCCATAATAATCAGGTTTTAAAGTGATATGAATTTTACTAAAGAACTATTCAGTGGAGTTTAAGATAGAGTTTATGATCTAGATCATTCAGATTTTCAAAAATAGCAACAGATAATTAATTGGTGAAACAAGATGATAACATACGAGGCAAGTATATATAGAGAGTGAATCCTGAGAGAGAGAGAAGAGAAGCTTCTAAGCATTTCCACGGAGGCTGCTGCTCAGAGATTAGTGTGTCAGAAAAAAAAAAAGTCAGCAAGATCGAAGAAATGGCCACCATTAGAAAGAATTAGAGAAACATCCGGGATATAGAAAACAAGAGCAATCAGAATTACCTGTCTTTTATGGCTTTTACTGGGATCGCAAAGAATGAGACAAGAAATTCGCTCTTGAAAGTCTCTTCAGCGAAAACGGGAAATCTCGGTCCTTAAATTGAAAGACTTTGGATTCTTTTGGAGTGACTACAAGGAGAATTGGTTACCTAATGGAGAGGAATACCTTCAAGAGAAATGATGACAGACTTCCTTGACAAAAGAGGGAGAAAGTTCTGATAACTGAAATTTTATATCTTTCAGAGGAATTTAGATGTTTCCTACTATACAGATATATATATATATATATATATATATATATATATATATATATATATATATATGTATATATATATATATATATATATATATATATATATATATATATATATATATATATATATATATATATATGAATGTATATGAAATTATAAGCTTCATTTCCGCGAAGATATTGAAATATCGAACGATAGGAAAACAAGAAAATGAATAATTTTGGTTTCTTTATCGTTTACGTCACTACTAGCCTTTTTCAAATAACGATATTGATCTCTTGTCTTATTTTCAAGGTAAATATTCACACACAAGTTTATATATATATATATATATATATATATATATATATATATATATATATATATATTCTTGTATATGAATATATATATATATATATATATATATATATATATATATATATATATATATATATTATATATATTCTTATATATGTATATATATATATATATATATATATATATATATATATATATATATATATATATATATATATATATATTAGGATGCATGGTGTGATTATTTTTATTATCCTCGGCTCACCAACATAGGTCTCAGAATTAATATAGATATACAGAGATATATTTATACATATGTATATGTGTATCACATAATATGTATATATGTATATAATTATATATGTGTGTACACGCGTGTAGTTTCAGTGTAATGCCAAGTTATTTTAGAACATTGGTCGTACAGTTCATAAGATTAAAAGATTGTTTACTTTTGAAATTCAATAGTATATATTAGATATAAATCGTATTTAATACTTGTATGGAAGATTAAGAAAACGAATGCAAAACTGGCTATAATTAAAGGTACACAAAACCTCGGGTTATTTAAGGAACAGCTGTCTTAATAAGTTAACGGCTCAAAGAGCAGATGAAAGAGAACTTGATGGGTCTATAATTAGCACGGAATATGCAAGCGAAATCACAAGGCGCACTCGAAAAGTCAGCTGCAGGCCAGTCAAGGATTCTGGAAAATAGGATGGCGCAGGATGAGAATCGCATTTTTTCCTGTATATAATTATGTAGCTGAATAGATCACAGATTTAGTCACTGGATGTTAGCAGTTAATCATAGTATGGTGTTCCCTGACATCACCCATTTTAAATTGCAAGTGATCTTTTTGCATGACTGCTGAACAAACTAAGACTGGATTATGGTACTGAGCACGCCCACCTTACCTCCTTATGGAAATTTAACCTGTTGACGTCAGAGAGAAATTGGCCCATAACGTTTTGTTTCAAGTTTTAAAAAGAGAGGTGAGCGACATATTACTGTTTTTGTAGTATGTATCATCTGTTAGTCTGAACAGCATTGTTGATCCCTTCTTCTTACATTCAGCACACACACATTCTCTCTCTCTCTCTCTCTCTCTCTCTCTCTCTCTCTCTCTCTCTCTCATACACACACAGACAGCCAGACAAACAGACACACACATAAATGTGTCTGTTTATATATATAATATACATTAGTATAGGTGTTTGACTTTCATTTAAACCACAATTAATGTCTTACCTTTACCAATATTTTCGGTGCTATGTTACTTTAGGCATGTTTTTAGATAGAGAAAATTGCGTTACAAGGCTTAATCTGCACAAAATAATGCTAGCTTTAACCATCTGTTTTTTTATCTTTTATTGTGTTCGTATTTAAGATACTTAATCATTTGATTCTCCTCTCGACAGGATTTAATTAGAAGCAGCTCCCCAGATCGGATACCCGACTTTATTTATTTATTTTTTTTTTTTTTTTTCGGGAAAATCTTTCTGTCCGCCTTCCATTTATTCTGGACAAGTTATTAGCCAGAGGATAGCACGTTTCATTAGCCTTTTCCTTTTTCTGTTACCAACTTTGGATGTAATGTTCCTACTTTTGTTTTCCCGACTCCTACAACCTTTGATCGTCTAAAAGGCGGGTCTAATGGTTCCTGGAGAATTGCCTCCCACTTCAGTGTACCCCATCTTCCGTATTACTATTTGGCGTCGGCTGGATAACGTTGTGAGAGACTTATTTCTCTCTCTCTCTCTCTCTCTCTCTCTCTCTCTCTCTCTCTCTCTCTCTCTCTCTCTCTCTATATATATATATATATATATATATATATATATATATATATATATATATATATATATATATATATATATATATATATATATATATATATATACATACACATATATATATAATGTATGTATATATGCACTTATATATATGCATTTATACAAACATATGTATTTGTATAAGTATATCATATATACAGTATATATATATAATATTTATTTATTCTTATCCAGAATTTTTCAATCATTCTGTAAGATTGTGCAATTTCCTTTTAATGTGATATGTTCCACACTTCCATAATTGGGAGCTCAAACCATGCTTTTGTGTGAAGTGGTGATAATGTGTGTATTATAACCTAGCATGTTGTGCTGGTTGACAAAATAGAAGGAAAAATGGAGTTCATCAAAACAATGTGGAGTGCTCTTCTGTGCCGTTAACGGCCTTTGGCCTCTCACCGCTCTAGGCGTTACAACACCCATAATAGGGCTAATGGAATGTCAGAGTGGCTTTGCTACAGTAGCATAGAGCACCTGCCATAAGCAGTCCCCTGGGAAATAGGCTTAGCGTTTGAAAGGCTCCATAAATTTAAGGAGAGTGGTATGTTTGACTACAAAACAGCAACCGTACACAAATGCAATGTATTCAGGTCACACAGGCTATCAAACCGTAACGAATCGTACAGTTCGAAAATGCGACGGTTTATATTTCTGTAAGTGCAATTATTTTGCTTATCGATATGAAGAATGGGGATCTCTGCACAATACGTGTAAACGAATTATAAATAATGAGTTTAGTCTGATAACGTATGCAACACCTGGAATTAGAATATGATACCTGTAAGCGCAATTGTTTTGCGGATCGATACCAAACTATAAGGATCTTTGCACTAAAGGTGTCAACGAATTATAAATGATGAGTTTAATGTGATAACTTATGCAGCACCTGAAATCAGGATGTGATTTTTAGTGTTGACTTATTTATTTTAATTTAAAGAACTTGAATAATTCTGAGATTTAAATCTAAATACCTGAAGTTACTCGGCACAAAATATGTTGTTAATTGCCAACGAAGAATCACTTGCTGGTTAAGTGTTTGCAGAAAGTTCTGAAACCGTCATCCTGAAAGTAAAGTTATAAACCAATAATTACAATAATAAGAAAATATCCAAACATTTTGGAACGTCGATTCTTGAGCTTCAGCTCCATTATACAGTGCAACAAAATTAGGGAGTTATAACAGTAGTATCTTAATAACTCAAGTGATCAATTCGGCTTCCTTTGCGCCATGATTCGAATAAGTAAAAGTGACTCGGATCTTATGAGTATAAATGGGTCACAGTTTACTGAACTAAGTCGAAAAATTAGAGAATCGAGACAGTACTTCAATTGCGAAGCTATTAAGAAGGCAAACACGTGGCTAATTTCTATTTTTAATAGAGGAATAGACTTCACTTTCATGCACTGTAGTGGCTGAGCAGTTGATTGCTTGGTGATATTTTATTAAATATGAATCCTTGTAATTAAGTTGCTTTCGAAATTCCATTTTGTCATTACAAAAGGCACAAATTTGGTGAGAGTTATGCCCTTTATAAATATTCATCTTACTGAGTTCTCACAAGTAATTGTATTGCTTTAAAGATATCATTGAAATTCTCTTTACATAACTAAAATGGAGTCACTTTCACGTGTTAGCTTATTTGATGAATGTAAGAATATATATATATATATACTGTGTATATATATATATATATATATATATATATATATATATATATATATATATATATATATATATATATATATATATATGAATATTTACATAGTCATCAGTTCTATTTTTGCATGGAGTGGTACTTCAGTTCATATGGATATATATTTGTATGCTCGAAATTTTTGCATTTCTAAGCAATATTCTTAGCTAGTATATAATTAAAACATATTCTTTATATAATTTCAGTTTTTTAAAAGAAAGATAATCTTAGCATTAAAAAACCCAGGTCATCTGTTTTTAGAAAACTATTATAGACAACAAAAGCGTTAGGGAGGAAAACGCCTTTGAGTCTTTCCGTTGAATCCTCATTATCTTATAATGAAACCCTGTAATTGTCAAGTTGTCGTTCATTAAAACCAGTGGTAAATGGATTTTTTTATAGTATATGGAACAAATATTTTTATAACATTAATGATGTTTGCGTTTTATCGCTTTTACCCCTTTAGTATTGTAATCGTTTTTGCACCAAGCAAGGAGCGTAGCGTAATCAGCATACCTCCCTGATGGTCTAACACGATACATATGTATTAGCGCAGTAACTCAGGGTCGTAAAGGCATGAAATGCGTATTAAGAATCTAATTGCGAACACTTGAGAGAAATTCTAAGGTGTACAAGTAAGGTTAATGCGTGTAGGAAGGTGCCAAGACCGGGGAGACGAAAACAGACCTGTTGAGGCACTGGTTGGTTGTTTGCCTGGACAAACAGTGAGGCTCGGCTTAATGCCAAGAGAGCATTGTTATTTCCATAAGCCAATGTTTTTATGTTTCTATTTCGAGGCCTTTTGTTTACCCGTATTATTTTATTATTAATTCCCTGTCGGGAATGAATTCATTTGTACGTTGTCTGTTTATCGTTCTCTCAATATGTTTTACCTTGTCATATGCAAGAAAGGAGGTTGTCTGTGCCAGTCTGTCAGTATGTCTGTCAAACATTCCGTTATACCCCATCTCATGCACAGTTGAGGTGATTTCAATTTAAACCTAATACAAACGTAGACCGTCATACAAAGATTTGCATGAAGGGGTAAGACCGTTAATCTGTCTGCCTAGCAGTTTTTCTGTCATACTTGTCGTTGCAACTCTTTTCGCATCGTTGAAGATTTTTCTGTAAGACTGGACAAAGGCAGACCATCATGAATAGATATGTATGATTGTAGAGTGTCTGTTAGCGTGACGCTTAGATTGTTGTCATTGCGACTTCCACCAAGGCTGAGAAATTTCAAACTTAGTATAAAGATAAATAGATTGCCATACTTAGATATGCAATCTGGCTGTCCCACTAACCTTGTCAATTCAGCCTCGTAGACATACATACAGACATACATAGATAATTGAACCAATGTTCGACCATCTTACACAGTCTCTTTGCTGGTATTTTTGTCACACGATTTAAGAAATTTTAATCAAAACCGGTTCATAGGTAAATCATCACGCCTGGATGTAAGTGAATGGAGAATGTTCGTTTGAGTGTCTACCACACTTAACTTGGCATCGCAACGCCTCTTACATGTTAGCAGAGTTTCACTCAAAATTAGTATATAGGCCAAGGTAGATAAAGATATATTTAGATATTTGTTTGTTGTCACTGTATCTACCGCAGATGCTTTGCTGTTGCAAGTCCTCCTGCACAGTTGAAGGGGTTCAAGTCAAACAAAGGTGGTCCATCATTCATAGCTTCCCTGAAGATAGTTTTATAAATATGTATGTAT